>NC_039364.1:49438760-49442719 GCF_003573695.1 Papaver somniferum
CCCCAAAATTTTAGGGTTTCGAATTAGGGTTTGTATTTTTTTTGTAAAACTATAAAAGGCAACTGATGTGTAGAGAGAAAACTGTTCTTGGGTCATCCAAGTAACCATCAATTAGGGTTTATTTTAGATTTAATTTTAATTTCAAATTTCAATTTTAATCCAATTTCATAATTAGGGTTCTTGTTCACTGTGTAGTGTTTGATGTTTTAGTGTTTAATTGTTTGATGTTTTGTTAGTCTAATGCTCTTAGTTGTATAAATTCACTGTTAGCTTAATGTTTAATTTCTGTTTTGATTTCATGTCCTGTTTACTGTATAGTTCTAGGTGTTAGCATGTTCTAATTCACCACTAGGGTGAAGATGAAACCTTAATTCCACTGTGGAGGAGACTACAATTCTGGCCTCTCATCACTTTGCTCTCACATTGTATGTCAGGCATACATTGTAGTTAGGATACCCCTGTGATTGAAAGTGCAGCAGCCCATGTTAATTGATTATGGTCCAAACCTTAGACTAGTTATGCTCTAATCAGATAGCTAGTACTTTGGGAGGATAATTTAGTTGCAATTGGAATATCCGACTTAGTCTAGGTTAAGAGGTGGAATCTAAACCCTAGTTTGCCATCAACCTTCCCTGTCATCCACAATTCCATCCTCAACTGTTTAGCTTTGTTTTCTTGTTTTCTTTCACTTGTTTTACCTTCACTGCTCACTGTTTGTTTCCCCTCATGCTCACTGTGGTGTCTTAACATCACAATCTTTACTTGTTTCACACACTGCCAAAAACTTGGTAGGCTTCTAAAAGGTCTAAAAATTATCCCCGGCCAAAAACTTGGTGGGTCCGGAGATATGTATAAAATTAAGCGCAATAAAAACGCGGGCCTACAGTAATACCGCAAGTGCACGGTCGTCAGTTGTAGCTCGTGCAAGTACGGGTCGATCCACAGAGATTGGGTGTGTTTTGAGTTTCTAGCTATTTTGGGTTTCTAAATTGCTGTTGGGATTTGAATGGTCAATGGGCTTTGAGTACTAATGGGTTTTGATAACAATGGGCTTGGTAGTATTTTGATGTGAACTGGGCCTTTGGGCCTTTGAGGGACTGAACTTCAAATGTAGCAGTGAACCGAGCTTGGCTTTTGAAGTGGGCTTTTGCCTTTCCCTAGCAGTAGCTGTGATCTGGGCTTGGCTTAGTAATGAGCTTGGGCTTTTAGCCTTTGGTTTCAACCCTAACAGTGTGCAATGGGCTTAAACCAGTGAACCAAAACAGGAAAATGGATTAAGATACTGAAGAAAAGTGCCAAGGAGACAGTTGCACACCAAGGCCTAAGCCAAGGGCAGTGATGTGAAGAAAATAGCAAATGAAAGAAAGAAAACAGCAAACAATGGAATGAGTCTAAACATGAAAAAGAGCAAAACAAAACAGTGAAGACAAGAGGATGAACTCAACTGATCATGCCAATTCTTCCTTACAGCAGGTAAAGGTAAAGGTTCAAGCCTGCCTTTTACCTAAGGTGTTTCACCAATGGATAGTTGAATCACAACTAAAGTGTCAATCCTAAGCACTAAATGTCTGACTAAAGCACAATTAGTCAGAGAATTTGACAATGTCAATAAGGTATGAGTTGTGGTAATATCACATAGTTTTATCCTAACTACAAAGCATACATGATATGCACTGTGAGAGTAAAATGTGGTTTACCTTGATTCAATTCTATCCTAGAACATTTCACACATCTAAGAATGACATGAACAACATGAGAACATTACAAGACATAACAGAACATACACATTAACAGAGAACATACACATTAACAGAGAGCATACACAGAACAGAACATAATATGAACAGCAAAAAAAGTGAACATTAACAGAACAAAGTTCTGGACACTGGCTAGTCCAGCATGAATCTCTCTTCACCTAATAGTTCCCCTTTTATACCCAAATTATCAAATTAGGGTTTACACCCATTTTCCCCAAAAATCTCCAATCGACAGTACAATTAGGGTTTCCCCTTTTTCTAGTGTTCTGGGTCTAATTTTTCCCATAACCCTACTCTCATCCTCTCATAAGCAGTTCTATTACATCAATTGGGGTTTTCTAGAAAAACCCTAAATTATAAAGAAAAATTAGGGTTTTCAGACTTGGGAGAAAATTACCATACTCTTCTGATTTCGTTGTCCCCTCTGCGATTAAGCTCATACCCATGCTTCCACTTGCATATGCGCTCTTGAAACACGCCTCAATGTTGTCTTCTGATGGAACCCTAGTTCTGTCTTTCTAGGTTTTAGCGTCTGATGGAGAAGCTATAACCGAGGAAGAGAGAAGTTGAGGTTATGGTCGAGGCGGTCGGTTTTGGGAAGGTGGTGGTGGCAGTGGAAATGGAGGTGAAGTGAAGGCTGGTACGGTGGAGGCAGGAGTTGCAGTTGCAGCTCTCTGCAACTGTCGGGTGAAGGAGAAGGAAAAGAAAGAGAAGGGAAGAGGAAGAATGAGGTTGGTTCGATAGTTTTAGGGTATGGGATGTTCTGGTGTGAGGCGGGTCCATCAAGAGGTGATGTTTCGTGAGATGGGCCGTGGGATGTGAAGCTGGTAGGTGGATCAGATGGTTCCTCCTGAAGAGGCTGGTAGCGACCGTCAGATTTTTTGATACAACGAAGTTAACGGCTCTAGATGGGGTTAGGTGTTGTAGTGTTAAGCGGAAGTATCGGGATTTGATGAACAGCAAGGGAGCGACCGTTGGATTCAACTACCATCTAATCTGAAGGCTTGGAATTTCAGCGCTGTGGTGTTTGGCAGAGACTTCAGATTTTGATGCTCTATGAAGGAGCGACCATCGGATGCTTCTGAGAACTGATCTGATGGCTGAGAACGGAGGCGTTTTTGTGTGTAGAAAATGAGGTTGTGCGCACCATTCTTCGCGGCTTCCTTGCGTGATTTCTCCCGGCTTTTCACTACTTTTCTGCTCTTTTTGCTCCGCACTTCATCCAGATTTTATTTGTTACCTAAAAATGCAAAATTAAGTAAGAAAAATATTTCTTCTTGAAAACAATGAAAATACAGAATATGGGATAAAATGTAGAATTAATGCGCAAAAGATGAGTTAAATGCCAACAAAAAGGGATAAATATATACAATATTTTGGCGCCGCTGCCGGGGACTCGGTTGCGGCGCAATTGCTCTTTCTTTCTTTTGGGTTGTTACTGAACTCTGCTTGCTGTAACTCCTATGCTTGCTTGCTGATTTTGCTTGCTGTAACTCCTGTTGAGTTGTTGCTAAGTCTGCCACTGAACTGCTGCTGCTGCCTGAAATCTGCTGTGGTGCTGTTGAAAATCTGTTGCTGCTGCCCTGCCTGCACTGAACTGAACCACCTGCTGCCCTGCCTTGCTGCAAGCCCTGAACTGAACCACCTGGTGCTGCTGGTGCTCTTGTGCTGCTGTGGTGCTCCTGCTGGTGCCAGGCCAAGAATCCTGTGAGCTTCTGCACCTGTTGCTGCTGATCTGCTCCTGCTGCAAAGCCCTGAGCTGGTGAGCCTGCTGAAGACCAAGCCCAACAGGACTGTGCTGCTGAGGAAAAAAAAATCACAAGCCAATCAGTAGCAAATCACAAGCCCAACTGGGCCTGCTGAAGTTGCTGTCAAGCTTAACAATTTGAACCAAGCCCAACTGGGCCTTGAGTGTTGAAGCCAAAGCTTAGGATGATCCAAAGCCCAACTGGGCTTTTGCAACCTAACTGAGCAGCTGGGCTGTGCTTCAAAGGTAAGCCTAAACCCATTAAGAGAACCCAACCTGTGGGCTTCCATTTTTAATTTGTGGGCTTGTAATAATTTTTGTTTTTCTTTATTTTTTTATTTGGGCTTGTAATAATTTTTCTTTTTCTTCTTTTTCTTTCTTTTATGGGCTTGTAATTATTTATTGTTGTTTTTATTTTCTTTTGTGGGGTGTGATAATTTATGCTAGGCTAAGTT
>NC_039364.1:49779958-49786185 GCF_003573695.1 Papaver somniferum
AGCATGCCTGGCAACACAATAGTGGTGTTGAGGAATTTGCACGTCTCAACACCAAGAGGAAGGTGTGTTGAGGCATCATGCTTGGAAACACAGTAGTGAGTGTTGAGTAATTTGCACGTCTCAAAACTAAGCGAAAGGATGTGTTGAGGAAGCATGCCTAGCAACACAGTAGTGAGTGTTGAGGAATTTCCACGTCTAAACACTAAGAGAAAGGATGTGTTGAGGCAGCATGCCTGGCAACACAATAGTGGTGTTGAGGAATTTGCACATCTCAAAACTAAGCGAAAGGATGTGTTGAGGAAGCATGCCTAGCAACACAGTAGTGAGTGTTGAGGAATTTGCACGTCTCAACACTAAGAGAAAGGATGTGCTGAGGCAGCATGCCTGGCAACACAATAGTGGTGTTGAGGAATTTGCACGTCTCAACACCAAGAGGAGGGTGTGCTGAGGCAGCATGCCTGGCAACACAGTAGTGAGCGTTGAGGAATTTGCACGTCTCAACACTAAAAGAAAGGATGTGTTGAGGAAGCATGCCTAGCAACACAGTAGTAAGTGTTGAAGAATTTTCACGTCTCAACACTAAGAGAAGGATGTGTTGAGGCAGCATGCCTGACAACACAATAGTGGTGTTGAGGAATTTGCACATCTCAACACCAAGAGGAGGGTGTGTTGAGGCATCATGCCTGGCAACACAGTAGTGAGTGTTGAGGAATTTGAACGTCTCAACACTAAGAGAAAGGATGTGTTGAGGAAGCATGCCTAGCAACACAGTAGTGAGTGTGGAGGAATTTGCACGTCTCAACACTAAGAGAAAGGATGTGTTGAGGCAGCATGCCTAGCAACACAATGGTGAGTGTTGAGGAATTTTCACGTCTCAACACTAAGAGAAAGGATGTGTTGAGGCAGCATGCCTGGCAACACAGTAGTGGTGTTGAGGAATTTGCACGTCTCAACACCAAGAGGAGGGTGTGTTGAGGCATCATGCCTGGCAACACAGTAGTGAGCGTTGAGGAATTTGCACGTCTCAACACTAAAAGAAAGGATGTGTTGAGGCAGCATGCCTGGCAACACAATAGTGGTGTTGAGGAATTTGCACATCTCAACACCAAGAGGAGGGTGTGTTGAGGCATCATGCCTGGAAACACAGTAGTGAGTGTTGAGGAATTTGAACGTCTCAACACTAAGAGAAAGGATGTGTTGAGGAAGCATGCCTAGCAACATAGTAGTGAGTGTGGAGGAATTTGCACGTCTCAACACTAAGAGAAAGGATGTGTTGAGGCAGCATGCCTAGCAATACAGTGGTGAGTGTTGAGGAATTTGCACGTCTCAACACTAAGAGAAAGGATGTGTTGAGGCAGCATGCCTGGCAACACAATAGTGGTGTTGAGGAATTTGCACGTCTCAACACCAAGAGGAGGGTGTGTTGAGGCAGCATGCCTGGAAACACAGTAGTGAGTGTTTAGTAATTTGCACGTCTTAACACTAAGAGAAAGGATGTGTTGAGGAAGCATGCCTAGCAACACAGTAGTGAGTGTTGAGGAATTTGCACGTCTCAACACTAAGAGAAAGGATGTGTTGAGGCAGCATGCCTGGCAACACAATAGTGGTGTTGAGGAATTAGCACGTCTCAACACCAAGAGGAGGGTGTATTGAGGCAGCATGCCTGGCAACGCAGTAGTGAGCGTTGAGGAATTTGCACGTCTCAACACTAAAAGAAAGGATGTGTTGAGGAAGCATGCCTAGTAACACAGTAGTAAGTGTTGAGGAATTTGCACGTCTCAACACTAAGAGAAGGATGTGTTGAGGCAGCATGCCTGGCAACACAATAGTGGTGTTGAGGAATTTGCACGTCTCAACACCAAGAGGAAGGTGTGTTGAGGCATCATGCTTGGAAACACAGTAGTGAGTGTTGAGTAATTTGCACGTCTCAAAACTAAGCGAAAGGATGTGTTGAGGAAGCATGCCTAGCAACACAGTAGTGAGTGTTGAGGAATTTCCACGTCTAAACAATAAGAGAAAGGATTTGTTGAGGCAGCATGCCTGGCAACACAATAGTGGTGTTGAGGAATTTGCACGTCTCAACACCAAGAGGAGGGTGTGTAGAAGCAGCATGCCTGGAAACACAGTAGTGAGCGTTGAGGAATTTGCACGTCTCAACACTAAAAGAAAGGATGTGTTGAGGAAGCATGCCTAGCAACACAGTAGTAAGTGTTGAGGAATTTGCACGTCTCAACACTAAGAGAAGGATGTGTTGAGGCAGCATGCCTGGCAAAAAAATAGTGGTGTTGAGGATTTGCACGTCTCAACACCAAGAGGAAGGTGTGTTGAGGCATCATGCTTGGAAACACAGTAGTGAGTGTTGAGGAATTTGCACGTCTCAAAACTAAGCGAAAGGATGTGTTGAGGAAGCATGCCTAGCAACACAGTAGTGAGTGTTGAGGAATTTCCACGTCTAAACACTAAGAGAAAGGATGTGTTGAGGCATCATGACTGGAAACACAATAGTGGTGTTGAGGGATTTGCACGTCTCAACACCAAGAGGAGGGTGTGTTGAGGCAGCATGCCTGGCAACACTGTAGTGAGTGTTGAGGAATTTGCACGTCTCAACACTAAGAGAAAGGATGTGTTGAGGAAGCATGCCTAGCAATACAGTAGTGAGTGTTGAGAAATTTTCACATCTCAACACTAAGAGAAGGATGTGTTGAGGCAGCATGCCTGACAACACAATAGTGGTGTTGAGGAATTTGCACATCTCAACACCAAGAGGAGGGTGTGTTGAGGCAGCATGTCTGGCAACAGAGTAGTGAGTGTTGAGGAATTTTTCACGTCTCAACACTAAGAGAAAGGATGTGTTGAGGCAGCATGCCTGGCAACACAATAGTGGTGTTGAGGAATTTGCACGTCTCAACACCAAGAGGAAGGTGTGTTGAGGCATCATGATTGGAAACACAGTAGTGAGTGTTGAGTAATTTGCACGTCTCAAAACTAAGCGAAAGGATGTGTTGAGGAAGCATGCCTAGCAACACAGTAGTGAGTGTGGAGGAATTTGCACGTCTCAACACTAAGAGAAAGGATGTGTTGAGGCAGCATGCCTAGAAACACAATGGTGAGTGTTGAGGAATTTGCACGTCTCAACACTAAGAGAAAGGATGTGTTGAGGCAGCATGCCTGGCAACACAGTAGTGAGCGTTGAGGAATTTGCACGTCTCAACACTAAAAGAAAGGATGTGTTGAGGAAGCATGCCTAGCAACACAGTAGTAAGTGTTGAGGAATTTTCATGTCTCAACACTAAGAGAAGGATGTGTTGAGGCAGCATGCCTGACAACACAATAGTGGTGTTGAGGAATTTGCACATCTCAACACCAAGAGGAGGGTGTGTTGAGGCATCATGCCTGGCAACACAGTAGTGAGTGTTGAGGAATTTGAACGTCTCAACACTAAGAGAAAGGATGTGTTGAGGAAGCATGCCTAGCAACACAGTACTGAGTGTGGAGGAATTTGCACGTCTCAACACTAAGAGAAAGGATGTGTTGAGGCAGCATGCCTAGCAACACAATGGTGAGTGTTGAGGAATTTGCACGTCTCAATACTAAGAGAAAGGATGTGTTGAGGCAGCATGCCTGGCAACACAGTAGTGGTGTTGAGGAATTTCCACGTCTCAACACCAAGAGGAGGGTGTGTTAAGGCATCATGCCTGGCAACACAGTAGTGAGTGTTGATGAATTTGCACGTCTCAACACTAAAAGAAAGGATGTGTTGAGGCAGCATGCCTGGCAACACAATAGTGGTGTTGAGGAATTTGCACATCTCAACACCAAGAGGAGGGTGTGTTAAGGCATCATGCCTGGAAACACAGTAGTGAGTGTTGAGGAATTTGAACGTCTCAACACTAAGAGAAAGGATGTGTTGAGGAAGCATGCCTAGCAACTCAGTACTGAGTGTGGAGGAATTTGCACGTCTCAACACTAAGAGAAAGGATGTATTGAGGCAGCATGCCTAACAACACAGTGGTGAGTGTTGAGGAATTTGCACGTCTCAACACTAAGAGAAAGGATGTGTTGAGGCAGCATGCCTGGCAACACAATAGTGGTGTTGAGGAATTTGCACGTCTGAACACCAAGAGGAGGGTGTGTTGAGGCAGCATGCCTGGCAACACAGTAGTGAGTGTTGAGTAATTTGCACGTCTCAACACTGAGAGAAAGGATGTGTTGAGGAAGCATGCCTAGCAAAACAGTAGTGAGTGTTGAGGAATTTGCACGTCTCAACACTAAGAGAAAGGATGTGTTGAGGCAGCATGCCTGGAAACACAATAGTGGTGTTGAGGAATTTGCACGTCTCAACACCAAAAGGAGGGTGTGTTGAGGCAGCATGCCTGGCAACACAGTAGTGAGTGTTGAGGAATTTGCACGTCTCAACACTAAAAGAAAGGATGTGTTGAGGAAGCATGCCTAGCAACACATTATTAAGTGTTGAGGAATTTGCACGTCTCAACACTAAGAGAAAGGATGTGTCGAGGCAGCATGCCTGGCAACACAATAGTGGTGTTGAGGAATTTGAACATCTCAACACCAAGAGGAGGGTGTGTTGAGGCATCATGCCTGGAAACACAGTTGTGAGTGTTGAGGAATTTGCACGTCTCAACACTAAGAGAAAGGATGTGTTGATGAAGCATGCCTAGCAACACAGTAGTGAGTGTGGAGGAATTTGCACGTCTCAACACTAAGAGAAAGGATGTGTTGAGGCAGCATGCCTGGCAACACAGTGGTGAGTGTTGAGGAATTTGCACGTCTCTACACTAAGAGAAAGGATGTGTTGAGGCAGCATGCCTGGCAACACAATAGTGGTGTTGAGGAATTTGCACGTCTGAACACCAAGAGGAGGGTATGTTGAGGCAGCATGCCTGGCAACACAGTAATGAGTGTTGAGTAATTTGCACGTCTCAACACTAAGAGAAAGGATGTGTTGAGGAAGCATGCCTAGCAACACAGTAGTGAGTGTTGAGGAATTTGCACGTCTCAACACTAAGAGAAAGGATGTGTTGAGGCAGCATGCCTGGCAACACAATAGTGGTGTTGAGGAATTTGCACGTCTCAACACCAAGAGGAAGGTGTGTTGAGGCATCATGCTTGGAAACACAGTAGTGAGTGTTGAGGAATTTGCACGTCTCAAAACTAAGTGAAAGGATGTGTTGAGGAAGCATGCCTAGCAACACACTAGTGAGTGTGGAGGAATTTGCACATCTATACACTAAGAGAAAGGATGTGTTGAGGCAGCATGCCTGGCAACACAGTGGTGAGTGTTGAGGAATTTGCACGTCTCAACACTAAGAGAAAGGATGTGTTGAGGCAGCATGCCTGGCAACACAATAGTGGTGTTGAGGAATTTGCACGTCTGAACACCAAGAGGAGGGTGTGTTGAGGCAGCATGCCTGGCAACACAGTAGTGAGTGTTTAGTAATTTGCACGTCTCAACACTAAGATAAAGGATGTGTTGAGGAAGCATGCCTAGCAACACAGTAGTGAGTGTTGAGGAATTTGCACGTCTCAACACTAAGAGAAAGGATGTGTTGAGGAAGCATGCCTGGCAACACAATAGTGGTGTTGAGGAATTTGCACGTCTCAACACCAAGAGGAAGGTGTGTTGAGGCATCATGCTTGGAAACACAGTAGTGAGTGTTGAGTAATTTGCACGTCTCAAAACTAAGCGAAAGGATGTGTTGAGGAAGCATGCCTAGCAACACAGTAGTGAGTGTTGAGGAATTTCCACGTCTAAACAATAAGAGAAAGGATTTGTTGAGGCAGCATGCCTGGCAACACAATAGTGGTGTTGAGGAATTTGCACGTCTCAACACCAAGAGGAGGGTGTGTAGAAGCAGCATGCCTGGAAACACAGTAGTGAGCGTTGAGGAATTTGCACGTCTCAACACTAAAAGAAAGGATGTGTTGAGGAAGCATGCCTAGCAACACAGTAGTAAGTGTTGAGGAATTTGCACGTCTCAACACTAAGAGAAGGATGTGTTGAGGCAGCATGCCTGGCAACACAATAGTGGTGTTGAGGAATTTGCACGTCTCAACACCAAGAGGAAGGTGTGTTGAGGCATCATGCTTGGAAACACAGTAGTGAGTGTTGAGTAATTTGCACGTCTCAAAACTAAGCGAAAGGATGTGTTGAGGAAGCATGCCTAGCAACACAGTAGTGAGTGTTGAGGAATTTCCACGTCTAAACA
>NC_039364.1:49786195-49789056 GCF_003573695.1 Papaver somniferum
GCATGCCTAGCAACACAGTAGTAAGTGTTGAGGAATTTGCACGTCTCAACACTAAGAGAAGGATGTGTTGAAGCAGCATGCCTGGCAACACAATAGTGGTGTTGAGGAATTTGCACGTCTGAACACCAAGAGGAGGGTGTGTTGAGGCAGCATGCCTGGCAAAACAGTAGTGAGTGTTGAGTAATTTGCACGTCTCAACACTAAGAGAAAGGATGTGTTGAGGAAGCATGCCTAGCAACACAGTAGTGAGTGTTGAGGAATTTGCACGTCTCAACACTAAGAGAAAGGATGTGTTGAGGCAGCATGCCTGGAAACACAATAGTGGTGTTGAGGAATTTGCACGTCTCAACACCACGAGGAGGGTGTGTTGAGGCAGCATGCCTGGCAACACAGTAGTGAGCGTTGAGGAATTTGCACGTCTCAACACTAAAAGAAAGGATGTGTTGAGGAAGCATGCCTAGCAACACAGTTGTAAGTGTTGAGGAATTTGCACGTCTCAACACTAAGAGAAGGATGTGTTGAGGCAGCATGCCTGGCAACACGATAGTGGTGTTGTGGAATTTTCACATCTCAACACCAAGAGGAGGGTGTGTTGAGGCGACATGCCTGGCAACACAGTAGTGAGTGTTGAGGAATTTGAACGTCTCAACACTAAGAGTAAGGATGTGTTGAGGAAGCATGCCTAGCAACACATTAGTGAGTGTGGAGGAATTTGCACGTCTCAACACTAAGAGAAAGGATGTGTTGAGGCAGCATGCCTAGCAACACAATGGTGAGTGTTGAGGAATTTGCACGTCTCAACACTAAGATAAAGGATGTGTTGAGGCAGCATGCCTGGCAACACAGTAGTGGTGTTGAGGAATTTGCACGTCTCAACACCAAGAGGAGGGTGTGTTGAGGCAGCATGCCTGGCAACACAGTAGTGAGTGTTGAGGAATTTGCACGTCTCAACACTAAAAGAAAGGATGTGTTGAGGCAGCATGCCTGGCAACACAATAGTGGTGTTGAGGAATTTGCACATCTCAACACCAAGAGGAGGGTGTGTTGAGGCATCATGCCTGGAAACACAGTAGTGAGTGTTGAGGAATTTGAACGTCTCAACACTAAGAGAAAGGATGTGTTGAGGAAGCATGCCTAGCAACATAGTAGTGAGTGTGGAGGAATTTGCACGTCTCAACACTAAGAGAAAGGATGTGTTGAGGCAGCATGCCTAGCAACACAGTGGTGAGTGTTGAGGAATTTGCACGTCTCAACACTAAGAGAAAGGATGTGTTGAGGCAGCATGCCTGGCAACACAATAGTGGTGTTGAGGAATTTGCACGTCTCAATACCAAGAGGAGGGTGTGTTGAGGCAGCATGCTTGGAAACCCAGTAGTGAGTGTTTAGTAATTTGCACGTCTTAACACTAAGAGAAAGGATGTGTTGAGGCAGCATGCCTAGCAACACAGTAGTGAGTGTTGAGGAATTTGCACGTCTCAACACTAAGAGAAAGGATGTGTTGAGGCAGCATGCCTGGCAACACAATAGTGGTGTTGAGGAATTAGCACGTCTCAACACCAAGAGGAGGGTGTGTTGAGGCAGCATGCCTGGCAACGCAGTAGTGAGCGTTGAGGAATTTGCACGTCTCAACACTAAAAGAAAGGATGTGTTGAGGAAGCATGCCTAGCAACACAGTAGTAAGTGTTGAGGAATTTGCACGTCTCAACACTAAGAGAAGGATGTGTTGAGGCAGCATGCCTGGCAACACAATAGTGGTGTTGAGGAATTTGCACGTCTCAACACCAAGAGGAAGGTGTGTTGAGGCATCATGCTTGGAAACACAGTAGTGAGTGTTGAGGAATTTGCACGTCTCAAAACTAAGAGAAAGGATGTGTTGAGGAAGCATGCCTAGCAACACAGTAGTGAGTGTTGAGGAATTTGCACGTCTCAACACTAAGAGAAAGGATGTGTTGAGGCAGCATGCCTGGCAACACAATAGTGGTGTTGAGGAATTTGCACGTCTCAACACCAAGAGGAAGGTGTGTTGAGGCATCATGCTTGGAAACACAGTAGTGAGTGTTGAGGAATTTGCACGTCTCAAAACTAAGTGAAAGGATGTGTTGAGGAAGCATGCCTAGCAACACACTAGTGAGTGTGGAGGAATTTGCACATCTATACACTAAGAGAAAGGATGTGTTGAGGCAGCATGCCTGGCAACACAGTGGTGAGTGTTGAGGAATTTGCACGTCTCAACACTAAGATAAAGGATGTGTTGAGGCAGCATGCCTGGCAACACAATAGTGGTGTTGAGGAATTTGCACGTCTGAACACCAAGAGGAGGGTGTGTTGAGGAAGCATGCCTGGCAACACAGTAGTGAGTGTTGAGTAATTTTCACGTCTCAACACTAAGAGAAAGGATGTGTTGAGGAAGCATGCATAGCAAAACAGTAGTGAGTGTTGAGGAATTTGCACGTCTCAACACTAAGAGAAAGGATGTGTTGAGGCAGCATGCCTGGCAACACAATAGTGGTGTTGAGGAATTTGCACGTCTCAACACCAAGAGGAGGGTGTGTTGAGGCAGCATGCCTGGCAACACAGTAGTGAGTGTTGAGGAATTTGCACGTCTCAACACTAAAAGAAAGGATGTGTTGAGGCAGCATGCCTGGCAACACAATAGTGGTGTTAAGGAATTTGCACATCACAACACCAAGAGGAGGGTGTGTTGAGGCATCATGCCTGGCAACACAATAGTGAGTGTTGAGGAATTTGAACGTCTCAACACTAAGAGAAAGGATGTGTTGAGGAAGCATGCCTAGCAACACAGTAGTGAGTTTGGAGGAATTTGCACGTCTCAACACTAAGAGAAAGGATGTGTTGAGGCA
>NC_039364.1:50101378-50153363 GCF_003573695.1 Papaver somniferum
ATCTGAAAGAAAAAGACAAAAAAAAAACAGAAACGTAAAGAAGAACAAATAAATAAAAAAAAAAAATCTAAAAAAAATGCTAACTAAACACAGGTTCGCGTCGGCGGCGCCAAAAATTTGATGTATTTTCAAATGATGTTGTAGTTGTGGTAAAAACTGGGTTCTTTTCAGACTTGTGAAGAAAACAATTTTTAGATTTAAATTAAACAAGCAAATAAAAAGAGTTGTTCAAAGTTATAGAGAAAAAACACCAAGACTTGGATTCCACCATTGACCCATTATTTGATAAATTCTAATAATTAATATTCATGCAATTTTTCTTTTAGAGTGATTCTAATTTTATGTCTTTTGTAGATTTTTGAAGTAATAAATGTAAACACCAAGCATGAAACATCAAAAGTCTTAAACTAAGCATGCTCCATCAAAACGAATCACAATTATTCAATAAAAATCAATTATCCAATATAAATTCCATGCAAATAATTATGTAAAAATATTGCAAATAAATATTAAAATTAGAATTATACCAATTAATGTGGAACAATGGCTTCCTCCGTCGCCTTGGCTAATGGGTTTAGCTCCTCATCCCAAAAACACACTCACAAGATGTATTCATGGCTAAAATAGGTGTTTTTATTGATGTATATAAGATGAAACAGGAATTAGCAACGCTGTGTAAGTGTTACAGCGTCACTGTTACAAAGGGGTAAGTGTTTTTGAGACTGATGTAAACGATAAGCCCTTACTGCTGTATAAGAACGATACTTGTTCTGCTTTTAAGACTGTCAAAGAACGACGGACTCTGCGAGTCTGTTCTTCGTCTTCTTCTTCCTCCTCGAGCAGCAGCAGCAGCAGCAACAATACCTCCTGTAACTTCTTCTTCTCGTCTCTAAACTCCTCCTAACTCTCTCCTAAAACTTTCTAACCCTTCTTATGACTCGACCCAACCTTTTTATAACTCAACAGGGTCATCAAATCCCGATGAAATCTCCTCTTTTTCTTCTCTGAGGTTGAAACGATAATCAGTTATGTTTTCTTTTTTTCACGTGCTGTTAGCTATATAATAGCTACCAAACTCTTCCCTAGACTTGAATAGGACCATGTACATGTTAATCCAGCGTCAAAGTCCTCCAGAAATCTCTCAAAAATCTTCTAAACTCGAAACAGAACACGTCTCTCTGTTGGGACTTTGAAACCCTCTCTCGGCCATTCCAGCCCAATTGGATGGGTCCAATCGATTGTACTGGGCTTGTTATTGTCTGGGAAGTTCATCCCAATCGATTTGAAGCATTGAATCTCCCTGAACAGCTCAAACAATTTGCTTCCAAAATCAACAGCGTGAAACCAAGTTTTCCCGCCTTTTTTTCAGATTTGAATTATGAAGATGACCTCCCCCTTATCCAGTTCGAGAGTCCCTTTAGTACATGCCCTGAAATGGGTGCCCCTTATCCATAGTGAGAGTCCGAATAACACTTTCCCCTTGGGTGCAAATAGTAATTTTTCTGGGATATTTTCAACACTTTTTCAGGGTTCCTCCGGGGTATTTCTGGGGTGCTTCCAACATACTTCTGGGGTGCTTATGGTACGTTATCTACGGAGGTTCAAATGCCACATTTTGAGCCAATTTCGCCGCAAAAGCTTATTTATCCAAAAACACCTACAAAGACATAAAATAACCAAATAAGTACAAAATCGAGCACTAACAATATAAACAATTGGGACAAATTAGACACATAAATGCGTCTATCAAATACCCCCAAACTTATTATTTGCTAGTCCCGAGCAAATCAAAACTACAAAATAAAATCCTAACTCACTGTCGCAGGCATCGTCGATTGCATTTAGCGTATGCAATAAGCCTTTAAACCCCTAGGTGGCCCTAGTGGCCGAGTTATAGTCTCGGGAGGGCTTACCAGAGATATACCCACAAAACCTGTACTCCAGACCTTAGCTATCTACGCAGAACCTTGGAAGGCACTAAAGAATCTCCTTGGTTGGCATACTTATTGACTACAGGAAGAAGTACCCTGATGCGAAATTCCAATTGATGTACACGAGTTTTCACTCAAGCATACTAAAATTCATATAAAGTGACAGAGCTCTACTCAGATAGTTGCACTATGGACATCATATTCGGAGTCAAAACTAATCACATGGATAGATCAAGAAGATGGATATAGAAAAACATGTATGGTTTTGATGTTTACTAAGTGATCGGTGTTTCCCATATCTGTCTGAAGGCCTCCGCCAAAATGAACCTATCCTAATGGATTGAGATACTAGTCTGACTAATATCAACACACTGGCATATACAAGGGTACCAGTGGTCGATAACCTAACTCTAGGTCAACACAACTGGCATATACAAGGGTACCAGTGGTCGACTTTATTGAATTTATTCCTTTTGGTAAAATGGTCTGGTCTCAATTTCTTTTTTTCTTTTTTTTTTACTTTTTGGTAACTACCATTTTTTTTCCATCTTTTTTTTTTTCATTTCTTTTTCTTTTTCAACTTTTTTTTTTTCATGGTATCTCAATCACTCTAATTCACCCTAGCATTGGTAACAACTTGAATCGTGGGCCCCACCTATCACTTAGAGAAACATAGTTTAAAAACAAAATAAAATAAAAATAGAAGTGAAAAGGACTCAACGAGATATGGTGAAACTATCATGTTATTTCTAACACCTGACCTCTGTGTTTTTATGAATAGACTCTTCTAGATGTTGCCATCTAATCAGATCGGTTCCTCAACTCCTACAACCAAAATGCTTCAATCCACTTAGATTAGTTAGTGCAATCCTAAATACGCATAAATTTCTAGGCTCTGGAGTTTATTTATTGCAAAAAGGTGACAAAAAGTGTTTCTTACCCACCCCCAAACTTAAATCTTACATTGTCCTCAATGTTCTAAAGATGAAATTAAAAGCATGAACAAGGAGAAACTATTACCACTGGAGGGAAAAAAAATAAGGAAGGATATTACCGTATCACATGAACGCGGGAGCCTCCTAGTAAATGCTAAATTTATAGTCATTAGCTAGACATTAAATACCTCTAAAAGAATTATCACCTTCCAAAGTCGTATACCAATAGTCGAAACAATTGTGGGTCCATAAGACCAAATAGAACTTCCACGAATAGGAGACAAATGCTCAAGATCAGAAAAATGAGCAGATAGAGCACAACCTGATCTAAAGTTTCTCGTAAGACAACTGGATTTATCTGAGGTGCCCACTTGGGCAAAAAGATTCATCCGAAAAACGGGTCTCTAACATATGGATTTTCTCCTGGACAGTATCAGGAGGATCGGGTTGTGGAGTCTGAATAGACTCAAGCGATACCTCAGATGCACTAGGCTTGAGTCCCAAGTTAGGGACTTCTACTGGGGATAATTGACAATATCTACCCCCAAATTTAGGGTAATCACTATTCTCCGTAAGACCTTTAACTATGGCTTGAATTTCCCGATCCGGAGAGTATTTAAAATACTCTAGAGCTTCTTCTAGTTCACTACCCCCAAACTTAGAATTTTCGGTGCCTCTACATAGACTAGTCACAATGTTCCTAATTTCTAGACCATCAGGTTCTTGAAAAAGGTCAATTGCTTTCTCTAAGTTATAATAAGGTGGTTCATCCTCTACTTGCTTCATAGCTGCTATGGTCCACTCTAAAACTTCCTTATTTTCTTGAAGCATGGTCTCTGGCCTATTCTCCTGATCACTATCCAAATCGGAAGTTATAGGCAAAATCTCATATGGGCCTACAAATGCATAATTGGGGTCCAACTTAGGAGGATCTTTAGGCTCTTCGAAATAAGGGCTTAAGGTAGATTCGGTAGCTAGTAATGGTTCAAACCTAGATTTCCATCTATCGGTATCTAACATAGGAATAGAATCCAACAGAGCATTTACTTGTTCAATGTTTCTATCATCGTCGAAATCCATGCTAAAACGGGCTAGACAACTCTCTAATGAATCTTCCGATTCGGTGTTTGGTACAGACTTCGGAACTAAGGTTCCTATCATGTTGACCTCTTCAATGCACGTGTCATCTAGCTCAGAATGTAGCTTATTGACATTAAAAATATTCAACTCAATAGTCATATTACCAAAAGATAGATTCATAATACCATTTCGACAGTTTATGATCGCATTAGATGTGGCTAAAAACGGGCGACCTAAAATCACTGGTATTTGGTTCTCTGGGTCTGGGACAGGTTGGGTATCTAGGATAATAAAATCCACTGGATAAATAAACTTGTCAACCTCTATGAGAACATCCTCGATGACACCACGAGGAACTTTAACGGGCCTATCAGCTAACTGAAGTGTTATCTGGGTAGGTTTCATCTCACCAAGTCCTAGCTTAAGGTACACATGATATGGAAGTAAATTCACACTGGCTCCTAAGTCAAGCAACGCTTTCTCAACACGGTACTTACCTATTGTACAAGCAATGGTAGGGGACCCTGGGTCTTTATACTTAGGAGTAGTGGTATTCTGAATAATAGAACTCACATGACTAGCTATGAAGGCTTTCTTCTGTACATTGAGCTTACGCTTTCGCGTACACAAGTCCTTAAGGAACTTGGCATAAGAGGGAATCTGCCTAATTGCATCTAATAATGGAAGGTTGATATTAACCTGCTTAAAAACCTCCAATATATCATTAAAGTTGGACTCCCTCTTAGTCGGAACTAGCAGCTGGGGAAACGGGGCTCTGGGAACAAATCAGGGCTTAACAGGACCCTCATTGGTCTCTTTGGAGACTCTATCAGTCTTCTCATTTTCTGGCTCAGCAGGGTGAACTACAGCATGTTCACTATCAGGCATGGCAACCTTGTTGTCAATTTTCTTTCCACTTCTAAGGGTTGTGACATCATTCACATGATTGTACGATTTCTCTCCTTTTGGGTTGGGATCAGTACGACTAGGGAACCTTCCATCTTCTCTCTCACTTATGAACTTAGCTATTTGTCCTACTTGAAGTTCTAATTTAGCAAGACTCTGGGAATTATTCTTCAATTCTTTCCTAGTTTCTTGTTGAAAGCTCATGTGGTTCTTTGTTAGCATTTCATGGTTATTTGCTAACATAGTGAGAGTATCCTCTAAGGTAGAGATCTTTTTCTCGGAAGTGTTCTGAAACTGGGTTTGACCTGAAGAGTTCTTAAAACCAAAACCTGGGGGAGGCTGAGAATTGCTAGACTGGCCTTGACTCTGGCCCTTAGACCAAGAGAAATTAGGATGGTTTCTCCAACCAGGGTTGTAGGTTTCTGAGTATGGGTCAAACTTCTGACGGTTCTCAAACCTAGCATTGTTATAGACAGCATGGGCTTGCTCTTCACTAACCTGACCTTCCCATAATGAATTATCAGGCTCTATTCCACAACTAGAGACTTGAGAGGCTCTATTAGGTTCAACAAGGGACCTATTTTTAGACTGACCCATTTCCAAAGCTTCTAACCTTCTGGACAAAGCAGCAAACTTAGCATCTGACGCAAAACTAGTATCTAACATATTGGTGCTACTTCTATTGAGAAAGAGTCTTTTAGGGGATTCAACACAAGATTCCCACTGTTGGGATTTTTCAGCGATAGCTCCTAAGAAGGTAAAAGCATCATCAGCATTTTTACTAGTGAACTCACCAGCGCACATAGACTCAACCATGGCTTTGGTCGAATAGTCTAAACCATCATAAATAATCTATACGAGTTTCATATTATCAAATCCATGGTGAGGACACTGAGATAGGAGATCATTGAATCGCTCTAAAAACCTATAAAGAGACTCTCCCTCTTGTTGCACACTAGCACTAATTTTCTGCCTAACAGCTGCAGTTTTATGCTTAGGGTAGAATTTCATATAGAAGGCAGCGATAAGTTCCTGCCATGTTTCTATGGGTTCAGACGGTAGGTTGTTCAGCCAGGTCTTGGCTTTGTCTCTCAAAGAAAAGGGAAACATCTTAAGTTTCAAGACTTCATCGGTAAGGTCCTTTATCCTAATTGTCCCACAGATTTCCTCAAAGTCCCTAATATGAAAATAAGGGTTCTCATCATTTTTTCCTAAGAATATAGGGATCATTTGAAGAATACTAGGTTTTATCTCGAAATTAGCCGTAGTGGCTGGCAATTTAATGCATGAAGCTCGGTTGGTCCTAGTTGGGAACATGTAATCTTTCAAAGTTGCCATCGTTGGCACAACTGGAGTACTAGGGGTACTTTTGTCACTCAGAGATAAATTCTCAAAACTGAAGTTTCCAAAAACAGGGCTCTCCAAAGAAGAGTCTTCGAGCTCCCTGCTTAAATCAGAAGAACTACTAGGTTTTTCGCTAATCAATCGACCTAGAGTATCTCTTTTCCAAGCCCTATTAACAAAATCGGGCATACACTAAAAAAAATTCAAAAAGAAATAAAAATCCTAACAAGAAGGTTCTAGCAATCACACAGCAGGCTGACTCGACTTTACCACAGCAAACCTAAAGATTTCTAGCAAACAACAAGCATGATGGCTCACTTAGATTGTTTCTAGACTAGCTTCTAATCCTTCGAAAGGGAATTCGTTAAAATTTAAGCAAACCCCTCTGGAATCAATCCGAGTTAAAGCAAGTTGAATCGAGGCGAGGGAAGCTCAGTGGAGCTTTGATACCCAAAACCTCACCGATCCAATGCGGTGCAGTCACGCATTCAACTCGCAGAAACCGTCAAGAACTTCGAGGTGTGCTTAAAAGAGTAACCAATATTTTTCGAATGATTGTCCTGTTAAGCTCGATACCCTATAGGTCTCTTTCTAATCAGATTTTAAAGCTTGGGTTCGCGTTAGGTTTTGTTTTCCTAAGGCATGCAAGAAGGGAGCGGTGATGAAATCCGAACCCTTATCTTGTTTAGGCCAGGCCTTGCCCTTTACTAGGAATATAAAAACAGTCTGGTTCGTCCTCAAACAATTATCACCTTAAGGAATACAGTAACTCGCTTGCAGGGGATTCGCGAGTGTTTCGATTAGACTTACCTCCCGTACCAGACGGGCGATGAACCGTTGTTGTCGACTCGGGCCACGACTCCTATGTCGTGTGCGAACCCGAGGGGCCGAGGTGATATTGTAATCACCGTCCTTCCCTGCAAACAGTTTGTATTTAAGGATACCCTTCCGTAGGGTTTAAAAATAAAAATAAAAATGTCCCAAAATTAATGTCCAGAGTCCATAAAAAAAAATACAAAAGAAAAGAAAGTCTAAAAAAAAAAATTACAAAAAAAAAAATGTCTCTCTTTTTATTTTTTCTCTTTTTTATCAAAAAAATAAATAAAATTCTTCTTCTTTTGCTCCTTTTGCTTTTCCTTTTACTCCAAGTCTTTAAATGTCCACCAAAAACTTTGGAAAAAATTTCTTTCGCTCCAACTTCAAGAATCTGAAAGAAAAGGACAAAAAAAAAAACAGAAACGTAAAGAAGAACAAATAAATAAATAAAAAAAATCTAAAAAAAATGCTAACTAAACACAGGTCCGCGTCGGCGGCGCCAAAAATTTGATGTATTTTCAAATGATGTTGTAGTTGTGGTAAAAACTGGGTTCTTTTCAGACTTGTGAAGAAAACAATTTTTAGATTTAAATTAAACAAGCAAATAAAAAGAGTTGTTCAAAGTTATAGAGAAAAAACACCAAGACTTGGATTCCACCATTGACCCATTATTTGATAAATTCTAATAATTAATATTCATGCAATTTTTCTTTTAGAGTGATTCTAATTTTATGTCTTTTGTAGATTTTTGAAGTAATAAATGTAAACACCAAGCATGAAACATCAAAAGTCTTAAACTAAGCATGCTCCATCAAAACGAATCACAATTATTCAATAAAAATCAATTATCCAATATAAATTCCATGCAAATAATCATGTAAAAATATTGCAAATAAATATTAAAATTAGAATTATACCAATTAATGTGGAACAATGGCTTCCTCCGTCGCCTTGGCTAATGGGTTTAGCTCCTCATCCCAAAAACACACTCACAAGATGTATTCATGGCTAAAATAGGTGTTTTTATTGATGTATATAAGATGAAACAGGAATTAGCAACGCTGTGTAAGTGTTACAGCGTCACTGTTACAAAGGGGTAAGTGTTTTTGAGACTGCTGTAAACGATAAGCCCTTACTGCTGTATAAGAACGATACGTGTTCTGCTTTTAAGACTGTCAAAGAACGACGGACTCTGCGAGTCTGTTCTTCGTCTTCTTCTTCCTCCTCGAGCAGCAGCAGCAGCAACAACAATACCTCCTGTAACTTCTTCTTCTCGTCTCTAAACTCCTCCTAACTCTCTCCTAAAACTTTCTAACCCTTCTTATGACTCGACCCAACCTTTTTATAACTCAACAGGGTCATCAAATCCCGATGAAATCTCCTCTTTTTCTTCTCTGAGGTTGAAACGATAATCAGTTATGTTTTCTTTTTTTCACGTGCTGTTAGCTATATAATAGCTACCAAACTCTTCCCTAGACTTGAATAGGACCATGTACATGTTAATCCAGCGTCAAAGTCCTCCAGAAATCTCTCAAAAATCTTCTAAACTCGAAACAGAACACGTCTCTCTGTTGGGACTTTGAAACCCTCTCTCGGCCATTCCAGCCCAATTGGATGGGTCCAATCGATTGTACTGGGCTTGTTATTGTCTGGGAAGTTCATCCCAATCGATTTGAAGCATTGAATCTCCTTGAACAGCTCAAACAATTTGCTTCCAAAATCAACAGCGTGAAACCAAGTTTTCCCGCCTTTTTTTCAGATTTGAATTATGAAGATGACCTCCCCCTTATCCAGTTCGAGAGTCCCTTTAGTACATGCCCTGAAATGGGTGCCCCTTATCCATAGTGAGAGTCCGAATAACACTTTCCCCTTGGGTGCAAATAGTAATTTTTCTGGGATATTTTCAACACTTTTTCAGGGTTCCTCCGGGGTATTTCTGGGGTGCTTCCAACATACTTCTGGGGTGCTTCTGGTACGTTATCTACGGAGGTTCAAATGCCACATTTTGAGCCAATTTCGCCGCAAAAGCTTATTTCTCCAAAAACACCTACAAAGACATAAAATAACCAAATAAGTACAAAATCGAGCACTAACAATATAAACAATTGGGACAAATTAGACACATAAATGTGTCTATCAAATACCCCCAAACTTATTATTTGCTAGTCCCGAGCAAATCAAAACTACAAAATAAAATCCTAACTCACTGTCGCAGGCATCGTCGATTGCATTTAGCGTATGCAATAAGCCTTTAAACCCCTAGGTGGCCCTAGTGGCCGAGTTATAGTCTCGGGAGGGCTTACCAGAGATACACCCACAAAACCTGTACTCCATACCTTAGCTATCTACGCAGAACCTTGGAAAGCACTAAAGAATCTCCTTGGTTGGTATACTTATTGACTACAGGAAGAAGTACCCTGATGCGAAATTCCAATTGTTGTACACGAGTTTGCACTCAAGCATACTAAAATTCATATAAAGTGACAGAGCTCTACTCAGATAGTTGCACTATGGACATCATATTCGGAGTCAAAACTAATCACATGGATAGATCAAGAAGATGGATATAGAAAAACATGTATGGTTTTGATGTTTACTAAGTGAACGACGTTTCCCATATCTGTCTGAAGGCCTCCGCCAAAATGAACCTATCCTAATGGATTGAGATACTAGTCTGACTAATATCAACACACTGGCATATACAAGGGTACCAGTGGTCGATAACCTAATTCTAGGTCAACACAACTGGCATATACAAGGGTACCAGTGGTCGACTTTATTGAATTTATTCCTTTTGGTCAAATGGTCTGGTCTCAATTTCTTTCTTTCTTTTTTTTTTCTTTTTCTTTTTTTTTTTCATCTCTTTTTCTTTTTCAACTTTTTTTTTCTTTTTCATTTTTTTCATGGTATCTCAATCACTCTAATTCACCCTAGCATTGGTAACAACTTGAATCGTGGGCCCCACCTATCACTTAGAGAAACATAGTTTAAAAACAAAATAAAATAAAAATAGAAGTGAAAAGGACTCAACGAGATATGGTGAAACTATCATGTTATTTCTAACATCTGAGCTCTGTGCTTTTATGAATAGACTCTTTAGATGTTTCCATCTAATCAGATTGGTTCCTCAAACTCCTACAATCAAAATGCTTCCATCCACTTAGATTAGTTAGTGCAATCCTCAATAGGCATAAATTTCTAGGCTCTGGAGTTTATTTATTGCAACTAAAAGCTAACAAAAAGAGTTTCTTCCCCACCCCCAAACTTAAATCTTACATTGTCCTCAATGTTCTAAGGATGAAAATAAAAGCATGAACAAGGAGAAACTATTACCACTGGAGGGAAAAGAAATAAGGAAGGATATTACCGTATCACATGAACGCGGGAGCCTCCCAGTAAATGCTAAATTTATAGTCATTAGCTAGACATCAAATACCTCAAAAAGAATTTTCACCTTCCAAAGTCGTATACCAATAGTCGAAATAATTGTGGGTCCATAAGACCAAATAGAACTGCCACAAATAGGAGACAAATGCTCAAGATCAGAAAAATGAGCAGATAGAGCACAACCTGATCTAAAGTTTCTCGCAAGACAACTGGATTTATCTGAGGTGCCCACTTGGGCTTCATATGAGTGTCTCGGCAAACAGATTCATCCGAAAAACGGGTCTCTAACATATGGATTTTCTCCTGGACAGTATCAGGAGGATCGGGTTGTGGAGTCTGAATAGACTCAAGCGATACCTCAGATGCACTAGGCTTGAGTCCCAAGTTAGGGACTTCTACTGGGGATAATTGACAATATCTACCCCCAAATTTAGGGTAATCACTATTCTCCGTAAGACCTTTAACTATGGCTTGAATTTCCCGATCCGGAGAGTATTTAAAATACTCTAGAGCTTCTTCTAGTTCACTACCCCCAAACTTAGAATTTTCGGTGCCTCTACATAGACTAGTCACAATGTTCCTAATTTCTAGACCATCAGGTTCTTGAAAAAGGTCAATTGCTTTCTCTAAGTTATAATAAGGTGGTTCATCCTCTACTTGCTTCATAGCTGCTATGGTCCACTCTAAAACTTCCTTATTTTCTTGAAGCATGGTCTCTGGCCTATTCTCCTGATCACTATCCAAATCGGAAGTTATAGGCAAAATCTCAGATGGGCCTACAAATGCATAATTGGGGTCCAACTTAGGAGGATATTTAGGCTCTTAGAAATAAGGGCTTAAGGTAGATTCGGTAGCTAGTAATGGTTCAAACCTAGATTTCCATCTATCGGTATCTAACATAGGAATAAAATCCAACAGAGCATTTACTTGTTCAATGTTGCTATCATCGTCGAAATCCATGCTAAAACGGGCTAGACAACTCTCTAATGGATCTTCCGATTCGGTGTTTGGTACAGACTTCGGAACTAAGGTTCCTATCATGTTGACCTCTTCAATGCACGTGTCATCTAGCTCAGAATGTAGCTTATTGACATTAAAAATATTCAACTCAATAGTCATATTACCAAAAGATAGATTCATAATACCATTTCGACAGTTTATGATCGCATTAGATGTGGCTAAAAACGGGCGACCTAAAATCACTGGTATTTGGTTCTCTGGGTCTGGGACAGGTTGGGTATCTAGGATAATAAAATCCACTGGATAAATAAACTTGTCAACCTCTATGAGAACATCCTCGATGACACCACGAGGAACTTTAACGGACCTATTAGCTAACTGAAGTGTTATCTGGGTAGGTTTCATCTCACCAAGTCCTAGATTAAGGTACACATGATATGGAAGTAAATTCACACTGGCTCCTAAGTCAAGCAACGCTTTCTCAACACGGTACTTACCTATTGTACAAGCAATGGTAGGGGACCCTGGGTCTTTATACTTAGGAGTAGTGGTATTCTGAATAATAGAACTCACATGACTAGCTATGAAGGCTTTCTTCTGGACATTGAGCTTATGCTTTCGCGTACACAAGTCCTTAAGGAACTTGGCATAAGAGGGAATCTGCTAATTGCATCTAATAATGGAAGGTTAATATTAACCTGCTTAAAAACCTCCAATATATCATTAAAGTTGGACTCCCTCTTAGTCGGAACTAGCAGCTGGGGAAACGGGGCTCTGGGAACAAAGCCGGGCTCAACAGGACCCTCATTGGTCTCTTTGGAGACTCTATCAGTCTCCTCATTTTCTGGCTCAGCAGGGTGAACTACAGCATGTTCACTATCAGGCATGGCAACCTTGTTGTCAATTTTCTTTCCACTTCTAAGGGTTGTGACATCATTCACATGATTGTACGATTTCTCTCCTTTTGGGTTGGGATCAGTACGACTAGGGAACCTTCCATCTTCTCTCTCACTTATGAACTTAGCTATTTGTCCTACTTGAAGTTCTAATTTAGCAAGACTCTGGGAATTATTCTTCAATTCTTTCCTAGTTTCTTGTTGAAAGCTCATGTGGTTCTTTGTTAGCATTTCATGGTTATTTGCTAACATAGTGAGAGTATCCTCTAAGGTAGAGATCTTTTTCTCGGAAGTGTTCTGAAACTGGGTTTGACCTGAAGAGTTCTTAAAACCAAAACCTGGGGGAGGCTGAGAATTGCTAGACTGGCCTTGACTCTGGCCCTTAGACCAAGAGAAATTAGGATGGTTTCTCCAACCAGGGTTGTAGGTTTCTGAGTATGGGTCAAACTTCTGACGGTTCTCAAACCTAGCATTGTTATAGACAGCATGGGCTTGCTCTTCACTAACCTGACCTTCCCATAATGAATTATCAGGCTCTATTCCACAACTAGAGACTTGAGAGGCTCTATTAGGTTCAACAAGGGACCTATTTTTAGACTGACCCATTTCCAAAGCTTCTAACCTTCTGGACAAAGCAGCAAACTTAGCATCTGACGCAAAACTAGTATCTAACATATTGGTGCTACTTCTATTGAGAAAGAGTCTTTTAGGGGATTCAACACAAGATTCCCACTGTTGGGATTTTTCAGCGATAGCTCCTAAGAAGGTAAAAGCATCATCAGCATTTTTACTAGTGAACTCACCAGCGCACATAGACTCAACCATGGCTTTGGTCGAATAGTCTAAACCATCATAAATAATCTATACGAGTTTCATATTATCAAATCCATGGTGAGGACACTGAGATAGGAGATCATTGAATCGCTCTAAAAACCTATAAAGAGACTCTCCCTCTTGTTGCACACTAGCACTAATTTTCTGCCTAACAGCTGCAGTTTTATGCTTAGGGTAGAATTTCATATAGAAGGCAGCGATAAGTTCCTGCCATGTTTCTATGGGTTCAGACGGTAGGTTGTTCAGCCAGGTCTTGGCTTTGTCTCTCAAAGAAAAGGGAAACATCTTAAGTTTCAAGACTTCATCGGTAAGGTCCTTTATCCTAATTGTCCCACAGATTTCCTCAAAGTCCCTAATATGAAAATAAGGGTTCTCATCATTTTTTCCTAAGAATATAGGGATCATTTGAAGAATACTAGGTTTTATCTCGAAATTAGCCGTAGTGGCTGGCAATTTAATGCATGAAGCTCGGTTGGTCCTAGTTGGGAACATGTAATCTTTCAAAGTTGCCATCGTTGGCACAACTGGAGTACTAGGGGTACTTTTGTCACTCAGAGATAAATTCTCAAAACTGAAGTTTCCAAAAACAGGGCTCTCCAAAGAAGAGTCTTCGAGCTCCCTGCTTAAATCAGAAGAACTACTAGGTTTTTCGCTAATCAATCGACCTAGAGTATCTCTTTTCCAAGCCCTATTAACAAAATCGGGCATACACTAAAAAAAATTCAAAAAGAAATAAAAATCCTAACAAGAAGGTTCTAGCAATCACACAGCAGGCTGACTCGACTTTACCACAGCAAACCTAAAGATTTCTAGCAAACAACAAGCATGATGGCTCACTTAGATTGTTTCTAGACTAGCTTCTAATCCTTCGAAAGGGAATTCGTTAAAATTTAAGCAAACCCCTCTGGAATCAATCCGAGTTAAAGCAAGTTGAATCGAGGCGAGGGAAGCTCAGTGGAGCTTTGATACCCAAAACCTCACCGATCCAATGCGGTGCAGTCACGCATTCAACTCGCAGAAACCGTCAAGAACTTCGAGGTGTGCTTAAAAGAGTAACCAATATTTTTCGAATGATTGTCCTGTTAAGCTCGATACCCTATAGGTCTCTTTCTAATCAGATTTTAAAGCTTGGGTTCGCGTTAGGTTTTGTTTTCCTAAGGCATGCAAGAAGGGAGCGGTGATGAAATCCGAACCCTTATCTTGTTTAGGCCAGGCCTTGCCCTTTACTAGGAATATAAAAACAGTCTGGTTCGTCCTCAAACAATTATCACCTTAAGGAATACAGTAACTCGCTTGCAGGGGATTCGCGAGTGTTTCGATTAGACTTACCTCCCGTACCAGACGGGCGATGAACCGTTGTTGTCGACTCGGGCCACGACTCCTATGTCGTGTGCGAACCCGAGGGGCCGAGGTGATATTGTAATCACCGTCCTTCCCTGCAAACAGTTTGTATTTAAGGATACCCTTCCGTAGGGTTTAAAAATAAAAATAAAAATGTCCCAAAATTAATGTCCAGAGTCCATAAAAAAAAATACAAAAGAAAAGAAAGTCTAAAAAAAAAAATTACAAAAAAAAAAATGTCTCTCTTTTTATTTTTTCTCTTTTTTATCAAAAAAATAAATAAAATTCTTCTTCTTTTGCTCCTTTTGCTTTTCCTTTTACTCCAAGTCTTTAAATGTCCACCAAAAACTTTGGAAAAAATTTCTTTCGCTCCAACTTCAAGAATCTGAAAGAAAAGGACAAAAAAAAAAACAGAAACGTAAAGAAGAACAAATAAATAAATAAAAAAAATCTAAAAAAAATGCTAACTAAACACAGGTCCGCGTCGGCGGCGCCAAAAATTTGATGTATTTTCAAATGATGTTGTAGTTGTGGTAAAAACTGGGTTCTTTTCAGACTTGTGAAGAAAACAATTTTTAGATTTAAATTAAACAAGCAAATAAAAAGAGTTGTTCAAAGTTATAGAGAAAAAACACCAAGACTTGGATTCCACCATTGACCCATTATTTGATAAATTCTAATAATTAATATTCATGCAATTTTTCTTTTAGAGTGATTCTAATTTTATGTCTTTTGTAGATTTTTGAAGTAATAAATGTAAACACCAAGCATGAAACATCAAAAGTCTTAAACTAAGCATGCTCCATCAAAACGAATCACAATTATTCAATAAAAATCAATTATCCAATATAAATTCCATGCAAATAATCATGTAAAAATATTGCAAATAAATATTAAAATTAGAATTATACCAATTAATGTGGAACAATGGCTTCCTCCGTCGCCTTGGCTAATGGGTTTAGCTCCTCATCCCAAAAACACACTCACAAGATGTATTCATGGCTAAAATAGGTGTTTTTATTGATGTATATAAGATGAAACAGGAATTAGCAACGCTGTGTAAGTGTTACAGCGTCACTGTTACAAAGGGGTAAGTGTTTTTGAGACTGCTGTAAACGATAAGCCCTTACTGCTGTATAAGAACGATACGTGTTCTGCTTTTAAGACTGTCAAAGAACGACGGACTCTGCGAGTCTGTTCTTCGTCTTCTTCTTCCTCCTCGAGCAGCAGCAGCAGCAACAACAATACCTCCTGTAACTTCTTCTTCTCGTCTCTAAACTCCTCCTAACTCTCTCCTAAAACTTTCTAACCCTTCTTATGACTCGACCCAACCTTTTTATAACTCAACAGGGTCATCAAATCCCGATGAAATCTCCTCTTTTTCTTCTCTGAGGTTGAAACGATAATCAGTTATGTTTTCTTTTTTTCACGTGCTGTTAGCTATATAATAGCTACCAAACTCTTCCCTAGACTTGAATAGGACCATGTACATGTTAATCCAGCGTCAAAGTCCTCCAGAAATCTCTCAAAAATCTTCTAAACTCGAAACAGAACACGTCTCTCTGTTGGGACTTTGAAACCCTCTCTCGGCCATTCCAGCCCAATTGGATGGGTCCAATCGATTGTACTGGGCTTGTTATTGTCTGGGAAGTTCATCCCAATCGATTTGAAGCATTGAATCTCCTTGAACAGCTCAAACAATTTGCTTCCAAAATCAACAGCGTGAAACCAAGTTTTCCCGCCTTTTTTTCAGATTTGAATTATGAAGATGACCTCCCCCTTATCCAGTTCGAGAGTCCCTTTAGTACATGCCCTGAAATGGGTGCCCCTTATCCATAGTGAGAGTCCGAATAACACTTTCCCCTTGGGTGCAAATAGTAATTTTTCTGGGATATTTTCAACACTTTTTCAGGGTTCCTCCGGGGTATTTCTGGGGTGCTTCCAACATACTTCTGGGGTGCTTCTGGTACGTTATCTACGGAGGTTCAAATGCCACATTTTGAGCCAATTTCGCCGCAAAAGCTTATTTATCCAAAAATACCTACAAAGACATAAAATAACCAAATAAGTACAAAATCGAGCACTAACAATATAAACAATTGGGACAAATTAGACACATAAATGCGTCTATCAAATAAGAGGATACATATAAACACCTATAAAATTTTATAACTATGCATGTAATAAAGTGTATCGTGCCGACTTGTATCTAAAAAGTATTCATTTTATAAAATATAAAGAAAGTGTGTCGGCACGACATAATACTCAGCTTAATTATGTGACACCCCACAATATAACACACACACGATACACTTAGCGCATTCCCATATGTGTCGTACTGGTAGCACTTATTTTTAAGTTCTAGTGTAAATATACGTGGTTTTCTTGTAAATTTAGTCATCGGTGGGGGAAAATTATGTAGGATTTTTTATTTTAAAAAGGGGTTGTTGATTTTGACCCCAGGAGTAATAAACCTTGCCTCTGTCACTGCACCATGCCATTTTATATCTTACTATCATCAAATGCCACCTCAACATTACATCTGTTACGACACCGACGCATGAGTTTTGTAAAAAAAAGAATTGCTTGCCTCAATCTAGGAAGGGCTGACGCGGACACGAAGATCGAAAAAATTCAAAATCATCAGGGCGGACGCGTATTAAATAATACGGATTATAAACAGATGTACCCCTATATTTACATCCGACTTAAAAATACAAGGAAATAGCCATTGCAAGACTAAGCAAATTGAGAGGTTGGTCGTCTGGTGGTAAAATATCTCAGACACATTTGTACAGGTAATGCAAGATATTTTACCTTGTTTGTGTGTTAGGGAACGTTCAAGAGATGTTATTGTTTGGCTAGATCCTATGCAAATTGTAAGTGTCAGGAAAGATGGCAAACACAAGGATAATTGTATAGTAATTTGTATTTTTTTTTTTTATGTTTGATGATCAGATTACAGTTGTGACTTTGAACATGAATAAAATCGAATATACCATGGAATATATATGGAACATAAATTTGAGTATTTGTAAATGTGTTTTGATTGGAGTAACGAAACTGGGTGAAATTTGCTCAATAATGTTTGCAGAACAATAACAATTTTTTTTTCCTTTAACCACTGCGACATGCAGCTAATTCTGTTCTAGAGATGTGGGACCACCTTTGGGGTGCCACGTGACAATGTAGATATGAGTGTACATAACACACGCTTTACCAGGGACTGATCTGAATTAACAGTTGAATCGACAATTTGAAGTAGTTGAATAGGTTGCCTGTGAACTCAGTGATTTAAAGGACTGAAAAGTCTTTTTAAGTGGACTTAACTGCTGACATGGAGGTTAACTTTTCGTTAGCCGTTTTTTCAAAAAAACGGTCAAAACAGGAGTACATTGTAAATGTGAAAAAAACGGGGGTACATCTGTATGCGCCCAGAAAAACAGGGGTACATCTGTATTTCACCCAAATAATATTTCTATACAAAGATCATATTGATTGTATTATATGAAATACAGTTATCACGCAAATACATGAAAAAAAATTCAATTTTATGTCGTTGGGTTAGCCTGATGGTAGAAAAATTAATCATTATACTAACTTCCCTAACATATTAGATTACCCAACTAGTAAAAAGAAAAATACAATAGAACTTCGTTTAATTAATCTGCGATAAATTAATAACTTGGCTAAGATAATATTTTTTGTCAGTTCCGATTTGGGCCAATGTGCTAAATTAATAACCCCGCTAAATTTATAAGATAATAAAAAAAAATAGTTTACAATATGACCCAACTAATATATAAATTAATAATCGGTGTGATAACATTATATTATGCTGCTTATTAAGATAGCAATCTACGGTTATTTGTTTTTACTCACATTTATATACTTCATCTTTAATTTTTTGTATTTCCTTGAAAAGTCCCGAAATAATTTTACTTTGTTTTCTTTTTCTTATTTTAATTTTAACATTAAAGTATATACATTTATGCACATGATATGCCATAAAATAATTAGAAAATAATTTGAATTATTGTAAGTGTCTGGTCCATTTGTAGCCGGGCCCACATCAGCTTGGTACTTTGAGAACATGCGTTTCCTATTTGGTCAATAGTTGTTTAAAAATATCACAAATGACAGAAATATCCTTCCATAATTGTTGCCTCCTGAAAAAAGCAGAAACCGTCTGAAAAGAAGAATGATGAGAAAGAGAAGGAGAAGAATGCTGACAAGAAGAAGAATGCCGGGGAAAAGAAGAGGAAGAATGTAGATGCTGCAAGCAAGAAGGGAGATAAACAACCGGCTGCAAGCAAAAGGAAAATAGGAAATGAACAAGTTGAACAAGTAAAATCAATCACGACTGAGGAGACAGAGCAAGCTGAATAGGTAAAACCACTCAAAGCCTGTATGCCAATCATTCCTAACATGGGGGACCTGAAAAAGTCTCCCTTCTTCTCCAAAATGAATAGACAAGAAAAATAAAGTGATGGGACTCTTCTACAAACATGTTATGTAAAGGTGATCTGCTATTTTCTTGTTGCTTAGAATGAACTTCATTTCATTTTTTCAGTTCATTGTATAGAATGAATTGCTATTCGTTTTCATATGTTGAGATATAACTTGTTGTTTATCCTTTTGCAGTCAAACAACTTGGCTTGTGCATGATGAAGCAAACAAAGATCAATTTGATGTCCAAGAAGAACACATCAATGAGTTAATGTTTAATCAAGACCTTGATGTCATGATTCTTTTCTACTACTGCTACAAGCAGAAGAGAGATGCACAAAGAGAGATAGCATCCTTAGATAGCGAAGACAGTGAAACTCAAACAAAATACATTCACTTTGAGATCATGGCATCTACTGCATTCGTAAGTCCTTTCTTCCATAAATTTTTACTAGTTATCTCATGAAATGATCTTTAGGAATTAGTTTATTTTGGATGATGCAGAACTGCTAAATACATAGTGTATTTAGCAGTTCATTTTGGGTAATGAGCTGCTAATTGTTGATACATAATGTATTATAATTGTTCATTTTGGTGTTATTATGTATTTAAAACTCTCTCTCTATTTGCAGGCATTTGTTTATCAAAAGAACGCAGATGATAGGATCAATGAGGTTGATAAGTTCATAGAAAATATGCCTGACATGACTGAGAAGATTATCATCCCAATGAATTGCGATCCCAATGGAGGCAAATATGAAGGGCCTATTGGTGAACATTGGCATCTGCTTGTATATGACATCAACAACTACCAATGAGAACATTACAACTCGCTCAAAGGAGGAGCAATATGAGAAAGATGTGAACATGATGCAAGGGAAATGGTTGCCTACTGCAAACGACACATCGATGAGAGGATGGGGAAACAGAAGCTTCCCAGAAGCACTGATTTGAACATGGAGTGTGTACAAATACCTCAGGGAGCACACCCAGATTGCCTTGTTTATACATGTTATTGGATCAAACGAGGTTTCAAGTCAAAGCTCCTGAAATCTCAGCATATAATTATGAGGGATGAAATGATAAAAAAGATGCAGCGCTGAAGATACATAATGGCCTATAAGCTTCTGGTGAAAGACAAAGACGGATCAAGTTGAGGTGAAAAAACTAATGCATAATATCTTAACAATGAAATGATTAGACTTGGTTACACAAACTGAATTAGTTTCTAATGTCATATTTGCTCTAATTTGTTTTCTTTTAACTATATTATTTTGGATGGTAATTAATATTTCGAATAATATTTGTTATGACTGAACAAATGTCTAAAATGTGTAAAACTCTTAATGTCTAATTTTTTTTTGGATGTTGGCGGTTCATTTCAACAAATGTCTAAAATGTATTTTTTTATTATATATATCTAGATAATTACAGTTTTTCTTTTTATATTTTGATATTTCAACATTAGTTGATTCTTGTACATTTAAAAAAAATACAAGTTAATCTAAAACAATAAACTATAAAAAGAAGTTCATTCTATACGATGAACTTCTACCAGCTTATCCAAAAAAATGAACTAAACAAGTGTGAAGTAAAATACAAGCTCATTCAACACAATGAACTATAAAAAGCAGTTCATTCTATAGGTTGAACTGACAAAATGGTGAAGTAAATAGCAGTTCAAATATCACTTCTACCGGTTCATCTAAATAAATGAATTGCAAAAAGATCTCATGATAAAATACGATGAAGTATTAAAAAGGAATTCATTATAGACAATAAACTAGAATATCAACCAATAACAATTCTACAAAAAAAAAAAAGTATAGAAAAAGAACAACAGTTCTACAAAAAAAAGAGTTCATTCAGACAACGAAGTACATATTCCATATAAAAACTAACACTAGTTCATATCTGATGCGTGTCGTGAGTGCAATCAAATTAATAATCGTATTTCCACACAATTAACTGATAATATAATGGAAGTAAGGATCGTTCCCACGAAGAGCAGTGAATTTTAGTTGTCAAAGTGTCACAAAGGGGGGTTTTGTTTTAGATTGTGAGTAAAGTAAATAATCAAAGCAAATAAAATTGTATTGTAATCAATAGAGAGAGATATGATCGAGGAATCCTTCTTAGTTAATAAACTATCAATGAGTTAATATATTCATTTATTCGTCATTAATCATAGATTATCACCAACCGTAGAATAACAAGTACGCTTAGCTATTCCCAAAATTCCTTATATCACTGGATAACAGGTACGCTTAGTTACCAGATTCTATTCGTATGAACCACCTTGAGGTACGGTTACAAGATGTAATTCATCGAATGCTTTAGGGTTTGTGAATTTAGGTTTGATCCTAGTAGTTAGACTCAGTATGCTCGGTCTACTTGGTACGGTTGTGTTTACACGCGATCACTATACATAATCCCTCTATAAGGTTTCACGTTCTCTACTTGTGTAAGGAATTATCCAACAATTACGGATATCCTAACCCTCACTAGCAATAGATTAAATCAACAAACATATTCAGCTGGCCACCTAAACAATCTATCAATCAATCATAAGTATTTTAATAGTTAACACAAACGATAATCATATGAAGAAATCAAAATAGATTCATATATTAAATCAAATCAAGTTTACAACTTAGAATTCATCCTCAATCAATAGGTGTTTAGCTACTCATGGATGTAGAAAAATCCATGATATACATGATAGAAAAGTTAAGAGATAACGTTACGATTGAGAATCGCTCTGAAACCCTAGCTTTGATGTTTCTCCTCTCCAAGACTTACAATTTTGTGACCTAATGAAGTGATATATTTCACATAACCTAATACCTTTTTATAGGTTTACATTGCTTGGCCTTCACGTATTTAGTTTGATTTAGGAACCCGACCCCAAAAAATGACCTAACGACTCCAAACTTGCCCTTAGGCCTTCCAAAGTGTCAATACACGTTTCCTACTACCTAAGTTCGTGAATCCAGTCCGCAAACTTCAAAATCCAGCAGAAATTTTCGGAATTAAGTCTGCGAACCTAGTTCGCGGACTGCACTGTCTTCGGTATTCGATAAAAACTGTTTTGGCGACAACTTCTTCATCCGAACTCGGAATGACCTCATTATTTTTGCATTATTTTTATCTTTCAATTATATTCAAGATGATGATGATAAATCCTTAATTTGAATGAGTTAAGATCGGTCTTTGGCCCTTCTCTTGATTTTGAGCGTTTTGCTCATTTTCGTCGCACTTCTTCCACTTCTCTTGGATTTTGGCACTTGGATACTTGGAATACTTATCTTCCTAGCTATTTTCAGCACTTTATAACTCCTTTGTGGATGATTCACCTATTAGAGGAAAACAAGAGAAAACAAGAGTAATAATACGAAAATATGCAAGAATAATAACTAAAACAAGTATGGAATGGACACAAAATCATATGAATTATGCACTTATCAAATTTCCCCACACTTAGCTTTTGCTAGTCCTCGAGCAAACTAAATAAAACTAATCCTAAACACAACAACTCCATCTCGTTGAGGATACAATTACTCTTAGCATGAATAACAGGCCTTTAAACCCCTAGGTGTCCCTAGTGGACGAGTTATAGTCTCGTGAGGGCTTACAAGAGGTATACCCACAAAACCTACTCCAATTTCTCTCCTTGGAAGAACCGCTAAGGATAGACACAAAGTAGAAAGCCAAATAATTAGCCTGCATATGTTCTTTAGCTACAAACATCCCACATACATTCCAATCATCACACATAAGTAATTACTTGCGTGTGTCATTCAACCTGATTGCAAAAATCTACTAAGATAGTCATCGTACTTGTTGCAATGTTTGTCACAACACTCGCATACTGAAATCACATGGATAGATAAGAGAATGGAAATAGAAAAGTAAAGCGTGCAAATGTTGACTAAAGTGAAAGATGTTACCCACAATACTTGTATGAATGTCGTCAAAGGATATATATTTATAGCGCACAAGTTGAGAGAAGCACCCATTTAACTCGACCACATGATTAGATACTCTACGCGCATGTTCCTTTTCAGCAAGTACATGATAGTTGCCTTGGATCATGCGCTCCACGCTTGATTAGGCGACGGAGACAACGTTTCACACATACTACTATCAAAGTGTCAAGAACCTCATCAATAGTCTCTTTGACTTGCTATATAATGATGATATGGTTTTTGTTTTCATCGACTATGATTATCCGCGATTTCGGACCTATCATTTATTAGTGTCGATAAATGAAGAGGATCCTTACACACACACACACACATATATATATATATATATATATATATATATATATATTACTTTTATTTTTTTTCCGGCTCACTCTTTATGAGTGTAAGACAATTGTCTTATGGGGATTTTATAAACTCAACCAATGATTACCTTGCTACAACATCCATGGCAGTATCACGATCCCACCAAATCACTTTAGAGAAACATAAAACTGCAAAAATAAAAAGAAAGTGATTCAGTAATGATTAATTGCGAGGATGACTCTTTCAAATGACTACCATAGCTTAGTTTTGCATTCAATTATGAACGTATATATTTAAGGATTATGGAATTATAAAGTGGAACCCAATCTAAAGTTGTAAGAACTGTTTCAACCTGAAAAGGTTTAGAGTGTCATCCTAAATAGTTCATAATTAACTCCAAAAGATGAAGTCTCAAGAATGCAAGAAATCAAAGAGTATGATTTTTTTTTAATTTTTTTTATGTGTATATGCATAAAGTATGATACTAAATGCTCCCCCACACTTAAACTCAACATTGTCCTTAATGTTCAAAACCGAAAATTCTGATTTCTAACATAACATCCCTGAAAAACTCAAAATTTATACCAACGGGTAGGGAACTAGGAAAAACGTCCTAAACAAAAGTTGTTCGCCTACATCTTTTATATAAAGTTTCAAAAGGGAACAGTGTTTCGATAAACGGTCTGACTTTTATGGCCTCCGGACTGACTGACATGCAATCTGAAAAAATTCTGGAAAAATACCGAAACTCAAATGTCCAGGCCTATCGCTCCAACTTAACAGACTCCGAATTCATATTTTCTTTTTGGAAAAGAAAGGTGAGTCTGTCCTCCTTAAAAGTTGGGGTCAACCACTCAAATCGACTTCGTATGAAGTCTCGAGAGCTATTTTCATGACAACTGCGCAGTCAGAATTTTCTGACGAGAATTCGTCAAAACTTTCATTATAGATATAGGACTTGTAAAATATAAGATGAGAATGCAAGATATGATATGAAAAACTAAGAAAATTAAAAACAAAAGGGATAGAGATACAAAACCGATGGGTTGCCTCCCATTTAGCGCTTAGTTTAATGTCCTCAGCCCGACTTGACATTCCAATGATGCTACTCCTCCAGAGGGAGCAAATCTTCAAGTCTCATGAATTCTACATTCTCCTTAGAGAAGTTTTCATAATAAGGCTTCAATCTATGGCCGTTGACTTTGAAATTTGTTCCAGTTTTTGCACTAGTAATCTCAATTGCACCGTAAGGAAAAACATTAGTAACAACATACGGTCTAATCCATCTGGACCTTAGCTTCCCAGGAAATAATCGAAGACGAGTATTAAACAAAAGAACTTTTTTACCCACAACAAAACTCTTCCGAGAAATCATCTTGTCATGGAAATTTTTTGTCTTTTACTTGTATATACGAGAACTCTCGTAAGCATCATTATGTATCTCCTCTAGCTCGTTTAGTTGTAACTTCCTTTGTTTCCCCGCATTGTCATAATCCATGTTGCACATATTTATCGCCCAATAAGCCTTGTGTTCAATCTCAACTAGAAGATGACAAGCTTTGCCATAAACCAACCGATATGAAGACATACCAATCGGTGTTTTGTACGCTGTTCTATATGCCCAAAGTGCATCATTAAGCCTATAACTCCAATATTTCCGTGTAGTGTTCACGGTTTTCTCAATAATGGATTTAATATCATAGTTCGAGATTTCGGCTTGCCCACTAGTTTGTGGGTGATATGGCGTACCAACCTTGTGTGTTATGTTGTACTTCTTGAGTAGAGCATGGAAGGATTTCTGAAAATGTGAGCCTCCGTCACTGATAACCACTCTTGGTGTACCATGTCTAGAAAAAATATATTCCTTCACAAACTCACAAACAACTTGAGAATCATTAGTAGGGGTGGCTTTAGCTTCCACCATTTCGATACATAATCCACAACAAGAAGTATATAAAATTTTCCGTTAGAATTGACAAAAGGACCCATAAAATCAATTCCCCACACATCAAATAGTTCAACAACAAGAATTGGTGTGAGTGGCATTTGATTTCGAGCACCTAGATTGCCCGTTCTTTGACATCTATCACAAGATTTTCAAAAAATATATGCATCCTCGAATAGGGTAGTCCAATAAAATCCACTTTCAAGTACTTTGAAAGCGGTACGTTTAGAACCAAAGTGGCCGCCACATGCATAAGTATGACAAAAAGTAAGAATAGATTGAAATTCAGAATTAGCTACGCACCTGCGGATGATTTGATCAGAACCGTATTTCCACAAGTAGGGCTCATTCCACACATACTGCTTGGCTATTTTCTTAAGCTTAATCTTTTGAAAATTAGACATTGTACTAGGTACTTGTCTTGTAACCAAGTAGTTCACTATATCTGCGTACCAAGTTATTGAATCTTCAATTGAGAAAAGTTGTTCGTCTGGAAAATGATCTTGTAAAGGAAGTTCTTCTTCGAAAACAACAAGTCTGCTGAGATGATCCGCAACAGTATTTTCAACACCTCTTTTATCCTTAATTTCATAATCAAATTCTTGCAACAGTAGTATCCACCGTATAAGTCTTGGATTAGCTTCTTTCTTCTTTAGTAGGTACCTAAGTGCTGCGTGATCGGAATACACAACCACTTTTGAACCAACCAAATAGGATCTAAATTTTTCAAGTGCAAACACTATGGCCAAAATTTCTTTCTCGGTGGTAGAATAGTTGATTTGTGCATCGTTTAGGGTCTTAGATGCATAATAAATCACATGAGACAGCTTGTCTACTCTTTGACCCAAAACGGCTCTAACTGCATAGTCACTTGCATCACACATTAATTCAAATGGCAAACTCCAGTCTGGTGACTTGATAATTGGTGCAGTTGTCAACAATTCTTTCAATTTATCAAAGGCATCCTTGCACTCCTTTTTGAAGTCAAAAATAACCTCTTTTTGCAATAATTTACACATCGACATTGATATTTTGGAGAAATCCTTGATAAACCGCCTGTAAAAACCTGCATGACCAAGAAAAGAACGAATTTCCCTCACCGAAGTGGGATATTGTAAGTTTCTTATTAAATCTATCTTTGCTTTGTCAACTTCTAGCCCTCGATAGGACACAATGTGACCGAGCACTATACCATGGTCTACCATAAAGTGACATTTCTCCCAATTTAGAACAAAATTAGTGTCTATGCACCTTTTAAGCACAAGTTCAAGGTTTTGTAAACAAATATCAAATGAATCACCATAAACACTAAAATCATCCATAAATACCTCAATAATGCGTTCCACGTAGTCAGAAAATATACTAACCGTACATCTCTGAAAAGTGGCAGGCGCATTGCAAAGACCAAACAGCATTCGTCTATAGGCAAACGTACCAAAAGGACAAGTGAAAGTAGTCTTCTCTTGATCCTCCGGCGCAATAACAATCTGATTGTATCTTGAATAACCGTCCAAAAAGCAATAATGTAAATGTCCTGCTAACCTCTCTAACATCTGATCAATGAAAAGCAAAGGAAAGTGATCCTTTCGGGTTGCGGCATTAAGCTTTCTGTAGTCTATGCATACTCTCCATCCTGTTTGAACTCTTGTAGGAACGAGTTCATTATCTTGATTACTAACAGCAGTGACGCCTGCTTTCTTAGGTACCACTTGAACTGGGCTAACCCATTTGCTGTCAGAAATTGGATAAATCACCCCCACACTTAGTAATTTGAGGATCTCTTTCTTCATGACCTCCATCATTGGGGGGTTAATCCTACGCTGAGCATCACGTACAGGCTTAAAATAATCTTCCATTAGGATTCTATGCATGCACATGGATGGACTAATGCCTTTGATGTCGGAAATTGTCCAGCCAATAGCCGTTTTGTGCTCTTTCAGAACCCTAAGTAGACGTTCTTCTTGTATTGGTGTGAGGTTCTTTGCAGTAATCACCGGAAGTTCTTCTTTGTCACCCAAGTACACGTACTTTAGGTGGTCCGGAAGTGGCTTCAATTCAAGTTTCGGTGCCTGCACAATAGAAGGTAATGGAACCTCATTAGTTATGGGTAACGAAATATAAGAAATATTACCTGTTTTTGCTTCTGGTAGTGCTGTTAAGGCACCACACATCTCCACTAGCTCTTTGGCTAACACAACGTCCAGGTTTGCCTGTCCGTGAATGTCTAAATCAATATTGTTCCGTAAAACAACTCCAAGTTCATCTTCAGCATTCAAATTAAAAATTTGTTGCGCTAACGAACCAATAACATCAATAGAGAAAGTTGAGTGAACATCACTAGGATAACGCATGGTTTCAAAAGTATTGAACCGTATGATCTCCTTATCAAATTCTATAGTGAGTGCAGCACTATTAACATTAATCTTCGTCTTTGCAGTTTTCATAAACAGTCTCCCAAGAAGTAACGAAGTATATGAACAATTATCTCCATTGTGCATATTCACAACGTAGAAATCAACCGGAAAGATTAACTGATTCACTTGAACTAACACGTCCTCCACGACTCCCTTAGGATATATATTGGACTTGTTAGCTAATTGAATAGTGATTTTTTCCTCTTTTAAAGGTCCTAGATTCAAAGAATCATAAACATCGGCTGACATAACACTTATGGATGCTCCCAAATCAAGCAAAGCATGCTCGAATCGTCACATACCAATGGTAACGGGAACTGTGAAGCCACCAGGGTCTTCACACTTTGTAGGCATCTTCTTAAGTAACATAGTTGTAGCACTTTCGCCCACCCGAGTAATCTCATTGGCAATCAACCTATCCTTTCTTGTACACAAATCCTTCAAAACCTTGGCATACCTGGGTACGGTTCTGATGGCCTCAATAAATGGAATGTTGATGTGTATCTTGTTAAAAATGTCCATGATCTCCTTGTCTTTAGCTTGCTTCTTTGACTTGGCAAAACGACTAGGGAAGGGAGGGTATGGTAAAAGTGGGAACCGTGTCCTTAGGTTGGTCGTTTGAGTTTGGATTTTCCTTTGGGACGGTTTCCTCTTCTACTTCTTTTTCGATGTCGTTACTAACCACATGTTGATGTTGTTGTTGTTGTGATTCTTCAGTTTGTCTTCCACTTCTTAGAGTTACTGCATTAACGTGCTCTCTTGGGTTCACAAACGATTGAGATGGTAGTTTCCTAGCTGCCTGTGCTTCTAACTTACCTACGGAAGTGGCTAATTGACCCATTTGTGTTTCAATGTTCTTAATCGCCATATCCTGTCTTTGCAAAATTGTATCTTGTTTCTGTATGTAGGTTTTCAGAAAATCTTCAAGGATGGAGCTTTGATTCTGAGGTTGTTGAGGTTGCTGGAATTGTTGTTGTTGAAATCCATTTTGTCTCGCATAAGGATTAGGAGCTGCAACTTGCTTGTTAGCATAACTAAAATTTGGGTGGTCTTTCCACCCTGGATTGTAAGTATTAGAGTAGGGATCATACCTTGGCTTCTGATTAGGAAATATGGCATTTACCTCGGCTTCATCTTCGTATGATGAAATAATCACTGTTGCCATCCTTTGTACTACCTTCTCTATATTGTTCATCCATTGCTCTGACTGTGAAGTTTCCTCCATATTGCTAACTCTTCTGACATTTGAGTCATTTCTGGTATAAAATTGCTGAGCATTCGAAGCCATGCTCTCAATCAAACTGGTTTCCTGCGAGATTGTCTTCTCAGTAAGTGAACCACTAGCGGATGCATCAATCAAATTTCGTTTCTCTGGAAGTAGTCCTTCGTATAAATATTGAATGATGAGTGTTGGAGATATGTTGTGGTGAGGACAGCTTGCCACTAACTTTTTGTACCTATCCCAGTATTCATAGAGAGACTACCCAGTAATCTGAAGAACACCACTAATCTCTTTACGAACGTATGCTGCCTTAGAAGCAGGAAAATACTTCTTTAAAAATAGTTTTTTCATCTCACTCCATGTTGTAATACTCCCTGGAGGAAGGTAATACAACCATTCTTCCGCTGAATCTATTAAAGAGAATTGGAAGGCTCGCAGCAATGTTGTATCACTGTCTTCGGTACTTTGCCTAAGACTTGTCATCTTCTGTTGAGATTATCGAAGATGACGATTCGGATATTCACCTGGAAGTCCCTTGAACTTTGGCAGATGATGAAATAAGCTCAACTTCAGCTCCACTGGGTTAGTGATTGTAATACACAGTGGTTGCGAATCTAAGCATGGAGATGCCAACTATCCTAACTTCTTCTCCGCATGTGGAGGTGGTGGATTATTTGTACCGCCTACCATTGTTGATGTAGAAGGTTCTTCTTGCAACTGTGGACGTGCTTGAAGTACCGTTCCTTTATGGGTTTGAATTCCGCACCTCTGGTATTCCAGTCTTTCGGTGCCAGAGATTAAGTACCTGAAAATAAAAATCTAGAAAACGAAATTAAAAACTAACAAGAGGTTCTAAAAAAAAAAAAACTAAGAAAAATAACAACTAAAGATACCGACTGCTCCCCGGCAGCGGCGCCAAAATTTGACGCGTGTCGTGAGTGCAATCCAATTAATAATCTTATTTCCACACAATTAACTGATAGTATAATGGAAGTAAGGATCGTTCCCACAAAGAGCAGTGAATTTTAGTTGTCAAAGTGTCACAAAGGGGGGTTTTGTTTTAGATTGTGAGCAAAGTAAATAATCAAAGCAAATAAAATTGTATTGCAATCAATAAAGAGAGATATGATCGAGGAATCCTTCATCGTTAATAAACTATCAATGAGTTAATATATTCATTTATTCGTCATTAATCATAGATTATCACCAACCGTAGAATAACAAGTACGCTTAGCTATTCCCAAAATTCCTTATATCACTGGATAACATGTATGCTTAGTTACCAGATTATATTCGTATGAACCACCTTGAGGTACGCTTACAAGATGTAAATTCATCGAATGCTTTAGGGTTTGTGAATTTAGATTTGATCCTAGTAGTTAGACTCAGTACGCTCGGTCTACTTGCTAGGGTTGTGTTTACACGCGATCACTATACAGAATCCCTCTGCAAGGTTTCACGTTCTCTACTTGTGTAAGGAATTATTCAACAAAGATTGGATCATATCTCTCTCCATGGACACTGAAATCATATGAATTATGCACTTATCAATATCCAAAGTAAAAAAAAAAAAAAAACTAACAACAAATCGTATACCATAACTACTAGCAGTTCAATAACATACTATTCCAGCGTTAACTGACGACAAGTAGCTTTTTCATGGACAAACTCCAATATAATTCCAATAGAATCAACTAGACAATCAGACTCAATCAGTGCAAATATATCCAAGAGTTGTATCTCTGTTTCACAATGTAATCAACAAATCAAACAGATAGAAATCCGTGGGCCTGATTATTATGTGAAACAACTTGAACGGTACCAAAGATCAGATGTTCAAGTGTCAATCAATATAATCAACAACCAAAGATTGGATTCTCTAATTGATTGAACTACGCACAACCTGTGATATTTCTATTATATAACAAAATATAATTCGGAAAAGAAATAACACAGACACCGGAAATTTTATAAACGAGGAAACCGCAAATGCAGAAAAACCTCGGGACCTAGTCCAGATTTGAACACCACACTGTATTAAGCCGCTACAAACACTAGCCTACTCCAAGTTAACTTCGTACTGGAATGTAGTTAAGCCCTAATCAATCTCACACTGATCAAGGTACAGTTGCGCTCCTTACGTCTCTGAATCCCAGCAGGAATCTACGCACTTGATTCCCTTAGATGATCTCACCCACAACTAAGAGTTGCTACGGACCAAGGTCGAAGACTTGATAAACAAATCTGTCTCACACAGAAAAGTTTATTGTATAGATAAATCTATCTCCCACAGATAAACCTATGAGTTTTGTTCTGTCTTTTGATAAATCAAGGCGAACATGAACCAATTGATATACCAGACTTATATTCCCGAAGAACAACCTAGAAATATCAATCACCTCACAATAATCTTAATCCTATGGTAACGAAACAAGATATTGTGGAACCACAAACGATGAGACGAAGATGTTTGTGACTACTTTTTATCTTGCCTATCGGAGATTAAATCTCGATCTAATCTAACAGAAGACAGTACTTAATCACGATAGAAAAAAAAGATCGGATCACGCAACTACAGAGAAAATAGTTGGGTCTGGCTTCACAATCCCAATGAAGTCTTTAAGTCGTTAACCTATAGGGTATCGTGAAAACCCTAAAGTTAAAGGAGAATCGACTCTAGTCGCAACTAGTATCACACAGGAGGTGTGGGGATTAGGTTTCCCAGTTTCTAGAGTTCTCCTTTATATAGTCTTTAAGTCAGGGTTTGTAATCAATGTTACCTTGGTAACAAAGCATTCAATATTCACCATTAGATGAAAACCTGATTAGACTCAAGCTAATATCTTTCAACCGTTAGATCGAACTTAGCTTATTGCACACAAATGAAATGTACCTTCATTTAGATATGAGTAACCGTACCTAAACGTGTACACCTTGTTGGCTCAACAAGTTAACCGAAGTTAGCCATATGAACACTTTCATATCAACCTTATTCATCTTAACCATGACTAGTTCAAATGACTCAAATGAAACTAGTTTTAGAGTTGTTCAATTGTTTATATTCTCATAGAAGTATACAAGACATAATTGAAGCAAAATCGATTTTGATTCACTCGAATCAAGTGATGAACATTATAGCCACAGTTTGCAAAAGATTGCATTCCTTATTATATAAATGTATTAGTTCATGAACAAACCGATTTTAGAACATCATACATTTAGGTATGCGTACCTGAGTAGCCGGACCAAGTTTGGGTTTCACCAGTACGCGAACTGGTACGCATACCATCCAAACTCAGCAGAAATTCCCGGACCTGAACCTTACGCCAGTACGCGTACCAGTTTGCATACCAGGTTCTCGGACTTTCTCAAAACCAACAAATACGCGTACGGGTATGCATACCATGGTTCCCAGACATGGATTACATATATGCAAGTACGCATACTATGCTTAAATCCATTTGTTCTAAACTCTCATTTCAACCATTGAAACATTCTTGGAAGACGGGAATAGTTGCCTCACACAAACTATTAGCTTCAAAGAAATTTTCAAGTGATCGAATGATCAATACGAAACATTCTGAGTCTACATCAAATGACTGTCTCATACAAATCATGTAAGATGCTACCAGATGATTTTCACATGATCAGCTTTTGACTTTCGTCAAGAGTATAAGATGAACTTGGTTAAAGCGAAAGCTTACCAACACATATTTCGAGAAATATGTAAGCGAGTTAAACTCAGCTCGAAATATCAAATGTGTATAATCGAAGTCTATATAGCTATACGACTTTTGTCTCAAATAGGAGATAAAGTGGATAGACTTTTGAGTGATAGATGAGTTCAAGTCTCCACATACCTTTTGTTGATGAAGTTCCACAAGCTGTCCTTAGTAGTTCTTCGTCTCCAATCGATGAACGTCGTGAAGTCTAATGCTCAACTACACTTTCTATCCTAATCCGAGACTTATCTATAAGTAGACTAGAAATCAAGACTTATAGTTTTGGCAACTAAACTTGACAACAAGCTTGAGATAGCAACGTTTGCGAGTTCGACCGAGCAGTGCTCTAACGATCCCTCCCTTTGTCAATTTTAGTGACAAAACTATCAATACATATGGATTACAAAATAAATAAACTTTGTATCTTCTCATCCAAATGCTTGATCTCCTTGGTTCTTCAACATTACTCGAAATCTTCGTCACTTCCAAGTACTTCAATGATTCTGAACGTGTTCAACTCAGCATCATAATTGTTGAAGATCCGTAGCTATAACAATGAGAAAAAAGATGCTCTCAACCATTGTTATACGGTGTCATAGTATTATTACACAACATCAAAGTTCAATTGTATCACAACTTTGACAACAATATTATGGTGATATGTATCACACAGTCAATACTTCATCTCATATGAAAACCACTCCCCCTTACATAATGATCCGTAAACCATATGTATTTGTAGTGTGAACTACACATTAATTCTCCCCCTTTTTGTCAATAAAAATTGGCAAAGGTACGGAAATTAGTGGGATCCTAATGAAATTTTCATAGATACAGACTTAACTTAGTGGGATCCTAATGAAATTTCCTACACATGAAAGACTTAACTTTTGACATTGTTTATGGGTGAAAACTATTTCTACTGATTTTGGTAAATTTGGGTGTGTGGATGAGAAACGAATCTAAACCCTAAACAAATGCACTGCACGGGAGTGCTTTTGATTCGAGAGATCAATCTATACAATTCTGGCCTCAACCAAGAAATGGTCGTTCCAGACTTGCTTCGGTCACAAAGTGAAGGAGATGGTGTTGATCTTAGGGAGGGAAGCGAAGAAGGAGTTGAGATTGTGAAGGTGTTGGCTATTTATGACTTGTATCAGAATGATGAACTGGCTTGCACAATGAAAGCTATCAGTTCTGGGTGTTTTCTGAATACTGTGACAACACTTGGTTTTTTCTGTGTTGTTTGAAGACAGGTCGAAGAACCTATTTATACAAGTCATTTGAGCACAATCCTCGTCTCGTAGGAAGTGGAGGAAGTTGAGTGATGGAGTAGTGGGGTCGTGTAGGTGATTTTCACACGATCACGCCTTTGCCCACTTCCCTCATCATCGTTAACCGTCCATGCTTCCTGACACGTTCTCGTAATGGGCGCGTTGCACGCTGCACGCTGTAAACCGCGAGACCAATACCCCGGTAAGTATCTCCCAGTTTGTGACATGTTTGATGTCTCAAATGAGTGGGTCGAGTCGTGGGACCCGCCGCAAGAAATAACATACGGTGCTATTAGGTTAAATAACTAAGTTATTTAAGGATTTGATATTCGTGAAATATCGTGCATGCTCGATGCATGTAATGCATCGTTTTAAAGCAAGCAGCTCAAAAAAATCGATATGCATAAAGCATCCTGTTTTAAAGCTTGATCGAGTAAGTCGCAGATTAAGCATCTTAAAATGACAGCACGTCCACCCATCTTCGAGTGATCGTTTGGAGGCCGCGTAGGCGGGACATCATTTGGTCGATCACTCCTTGTGACAGAGTGGCGGACGATAATCATTGATCGCCTAACTTTTAATCCAAGACGTACGACCAAGTTGGCAAAGTTGGACGTACAAGATGATTTACGGCACATATTTGCTGGCGTTGATGGATTTTAGGGTTTTTAGAGATGCGCAACATCCCCTCTTTGACTTGATCGAATCCAAGCATGGGTGCTAATTTTGGTGGGACCGACCAGGCATACGTGGAGACGGCCTGCCGGCGTGCATGCCTACACCTCTCGGTCCCATAAAGATTCGATCTAGGCCACTCAATTTGACCGGCAAAGATGAGTGGCCGTGATCGATTTGCGACAGAAACACATTTCCGCAAAGGTTTAAAAGTCGTGTGGCATGCCACCTTTGGGCGCACGTTTCGAGGCGTCGGGCCCTAGTCTGCATAGGCCGGCCGGTCACACGCAAAGGTGGGCCCACGGTGATCACGTTGACATCCTTGGGACCTCTTGAGTCTATATCTACACCCTCCGTTTAGGCTGGCGAAGATGGATGGTCACGATCGAACTACGACAGATGTGCATTACCGCAAACCCTAATTAGGGTTTTGAATCAGTCACACACGCGTGACTTTGGCCAAACGGTTTGGCACGCCGTGATCCTCCTTTGGAGAGACCGATCACGTGGGGCCCATGTTGGGCTGATGGTGAACGTATGTGCACCTTCGTGATGGTCCTAAATGTGATCTAAGCCATCCAAATAGGCTGGCTAAGTTGGATGGTGGTGATCGATTTTAAGACACTAGTTAAATTCCGCAACCCTTAGAAACATCACACCTTCCATGGTTTGAGCAATCGTTTCGTTGCTCCATGACCTCGCCGTGAGAAAAACGGTCGGGTGAAGGATAAGTGGGCCCGCCAACGTGTGAGTTAGCGCTTCCCTGATCATTCATGGTATAATCTAATCCGTCCAACCAGGCTGGTGAAGTTGGACGGTTGTGATGGTTTTAAGACTGCCCTGAACAGTTTATGCTCGTCGAGCTTCTCCCAAAACAACGCGACCACTCAACTTTGGGTTGGCATTTGATGGCGCTGGGGGAGTATGGTGATTGTTCGACCGGCTAGGGCATAAGTAGGCCCGCCGATGGTCATCACAACAATTGCCTATTTTTGCCAGGGTTTGGCTAGGCTTGTTAAATTGCACGACCAACTTGCGTGGCCGTGATCGTTTCTGAGACTGATATGGACAGTCCAGATTTCCCTTAAGGAAATTAAGCATGCTCGATTAGCTAACCAAAGCGCGTCGATGCGAGACTCTCTTTAAAGAGTAATGTAGCATGTACGGGTATTTCGTGCACATCTCAAAATTGGCGCTTGGAGATTCATGTTACTCTGCTGAGAGTGAACACTCAGTCGTCATGTCATGCTAATAATGAGAGTTCGGTTGAGAACAACAAAGAAAATACTAGGAAAATCATGCATTAATTAATAATGCTAAAAAAGTCACAGAATATTTGGGATTGTTGTTGCACGCACCATTCTGGGTGAATTTTTTTTATTTATTGAATTGCTTCGAGTAAATAAAGTGAAGAGGTACTCATCACTTATCAAACAGCTTTACCCTTTGCAGGATGTCAGCGCATTATCAAACGGCTTTACCCTTTGCAGGATGTCAGCGCATTAAATTTGGTTTTACAATTTTGGCCCTGAACTAAAATCCACCATCAACAGACATATATGGGACAATCATAATTCACGGACAAAATCACACATATCCCATAACAAGTTGCAATATATAAAACCATAAAGATTAATACTGCAAAATCATCTTCCAAATAAACTTTAGAATTTAAATAAATAAATCTAAAAACATTGCAAGATGAAAATCATTGAAAATAGTTATGTGTACTCACAATAATGGCTATTCCAAACCCTAGTTATCCTTCTTAAAACACGAGAATAAATTCTCATAAGAAGTTTCCTAGACATTAAGACCTCTAAAAAATTCTTTATCGTCCACGAATTCCTTGTCATCAACAGCCATAGGAACATAAGGTTCATGAAGAAAGGAGTTAATTCCAACAAACCTTTTAGACTGATGCCGAACCAGGGCCTTCTGAATTTCTAGAGTCCTAAAAACAATAACCTTTATTTCTTGAATCTCCTTTCTTGTTTCCTTCAACTCTTCAAGAACCCCAGAGAACTTTTGTTGATTAGATGGAACAACTCTTGGTTTTCTCACATTCCTACTTTTTCTTTTCAAAGTTGAAGGTACAAGAGATTTATCTTTTTCCTTCATGATTGATGGCTTAACAATCATATTAACAACTTTTCCATCAGAGTACATAATGCTTGGATTCTCCATATCAGTATGAGATTGTGACGGGAATTCACAAATCAGACTCAACAAGCAGTCTTGTGATAGAAAGAGTATTTCTAGAGAAGGACAAAGGAATTTAGGGTTACGAAACCTTTATACACTAAAAGGATTCACGTACGCACAATTCTCATCCATAAAGAAGGCAGAATTGTCGATTTTAACCCTATTTTATTCATCAAACAGAGAAATCCTTTTCAATATCAATTAGATATGAAAAGATGGAAGAATTCCAAAACGGTAAAAAGAAAAAAAAAAAAACACAATTTTTTTTTCTCTTTTTCCTAAAGCCTGAAGAGTGCACACTCTTGTCTCTTTTTGAACCAGGCACATGAAACAAGATACACAACCAACACCTTTAAGTTGTGCTGAGGTGAACAATAATCTGTCTACCATAACCTTCTTGAATGGAATTCTTAGACCCTTGTTTCATATACTGTTTAGACCGTATACTTTTTTCTAGTGGTCTAGACTTATCTTTGGGAAATAACTTTTTTGGAGAGGAGATAAGAGTACATACCTCAGTCGACTTCTGAACAAATTTGAGCTTGTTTGCTAATCGATTTGCTCTTTGTTGTAGTTTATTGACATATCTTATCTTATGTTTGTACTTGAAACTCTTGGAGAGTTCATGACCCTTGAGAGTACAAAAAGAACATGTCAATAGAGAGGATGATTCAGATGCCATAGTTGTGCAAGATGCTAGTCACACGGTAGAATCTGAAACATTAGAAGAAGAATTTCCAGTAGACAAGGAGGAAATCCATTTTATCCTCCAAAGTGGTTGAAGTTTCTCCTGGAAGAATATCGAGGTTGATGTACGTATTTCTACAATTATCAATATCAATATTTTCACAGAAGAGTGCAACACTTGATTTTTCGTCTTCATTAGAATCATAGTGATCAGACATTTCATCGAGAGCTGCAACAAGACCTTTATTTCCAGTATACTTTTTGCGACTTGGACACTCATTTGAAAAATGACCAAAGCCTTTACACCTGAAGCACTGTGGCATATCCTCGTCATCAGTATCATCAGTATCCCTGTTTTTAGGAGGAACACGATTGTGAGGTTTAACTGATGACTTAGGTTTGTCTTTGGTGAACCGTTTACTTCTCTTGAAAAGAAGATCTCTAAACTGTCTTGTGATCAAAGAGACTGACTGGTCAAGATCTTCATCTGATGAATCAGTCTCAGAAGGATCATCTTCAAAGATGCCAACACTCTTACTTTTATCAAGTAATTTAGTGTTCTTTTGTGCCTTGAAAACAATATCCTTTCCAGATTTGGATGTATGCTCATGATCAAAGATCTTTAACTTCCCAACCAAGGTGTTTCTGGAAAGAGTGTTAAGGTTATTTTTTTCAATGACGGTGTAGGATCAGAATCTCGCAGCAATAATGCCTCAGCGAAATTATTAACAACACAACACAACAGTGTCGCAGAACAACTTCAGAAACGAAATAATAAACGACGTCAGCTAAATCATGAGAAAAATGTGATGGTCCTGCGAAAATTAGGAAGTTAGTGAGATTAACATTTGTAAGGTTGCGAGAATGTTGCAAGCCATATCCGAAAATAAAGGACAGATTAGCTGTCATCCACTATGTAATTCCCTATAAATAGCCGTTCAGTTGTAAAGGAAAAGAGAGAGATCTTTTCTGAGTGAGAAGCAAGTAAATAGGAGAGAGAAAATCTAGATCAGTGGTTATTCTTGATTCCTTTATCTTTTCTTGTAAGATTGTTCAAAGATTCATCAATAAAATTAAGATTGTTAATCCAAAAATGAGTTGAATGTTAATGAAATCTTGTGAGGGGTGTAGTGTAGGATTTCCTGCAACTACATAATGGCGCTAGAAACAGGGAGATGAAGATTGTTGTTGAGATTGTTCAAATCAAGAAAGTGATTAAACAAATCAGTGAACCAGTTAAAAGAAAAATGATTAGATTCAATGTAAATGACAAAAGATTGGAGTGTAATATGATAACAAAAACAATGGTTAATGAATTCCATGAAAACATCAAAGAAATGATACATAAACGAGATTTAAAGGAAGGAAGGTTATGGCGGTAGAAAAGACATCACCCTTGAAAGATTGGGAAAAGCAAAAAATCACATTCATGGCAGCAGAAATACCAAAAGAAAATTTGAACCACACATCTCCATTGGTTATTACAGTACCTATTACACGAAAAGAGAAGGGGACAACAACAAAATCCACGGAAGAATGGATATTGAACAGAACTTTAGTCGATACAGGGAGTTAAGTGGATATAATATTTTATCATGCGTTCAAAAGAATGGGATTCAAAGATGAAGAAATGTCTTGTTCAACATATCTTGTTCATGGATTTGGAAAATCAACAACAAAACCTAAAGAATAAATAGTGGTGCGAATTCCACTAGGAGAGATCGAAACACAAGTGAACTATGCGTAGTGGATATGGAATCACCATATAACATGCTATTGGGGAGGCCATGGATACACACAATTAAAGTTGTAGCATCAACATTGCATCAATGCATCAAGTTCCCCATGCCAAATGGAGTAGGTGAGATTAGAGGAGATATTGACAATGCGAAATTATGTTATCAAATTGAAGTAAAGCATTATGAAGGACGAGCAAAAAGGCGACAATTTCGCAGAAAAATAGCAGAGGAGGCAAAGAAAGAAGAAGAATTTAGAGTGTACATGATAAGAGCAAAAGAAGGTAAAGGAATACCCAGCGAAATTTCGGAGGAAGGAGATGGACTTGCGAAGATGATAAAAGAGCCAACACCAATGGGAGAACCCAAGGCCAGTTACACTGCGGCAGAACCAACAAAAGAAGTAAATGTTGGAACTATAGAAGAACCCCTAATATTGAGGATTGGAACCAAGATGGATGCAGAAGAGGAAGAAATAACTGTCAATCTTTTGCGGGAATATAAAGATATTTTCGCGGGGAGCATGGATGAGATACCTGGAATAGGTCCGTCAATTGCATGTCATAAGTTGGAGATTAACAAGAACGTGAGACCATTTAAACAGAGAATAAGAAAAATCGCAACAACCTACCATCCTCAAATAGAAGAAGAATTACAGAAAATGCTTGAGGCGGGAATTATAAGAGAAGCTAAATACCCAGAGTGGATAGCAGACATGGTTGTTGTTCCAAAGAAAAATAAAGGGATAAGAATTTGCATAGATTTCACTGATTTAAACAAGGCTTGACCTAAAGATAGTTTTCCATTGCCGGATATTCCTCAAATGGTTGAATCAGCAGCGGGAAATGATAGAGTGTCTTCTTTAGATGGGTACAAAGGTTATAACCAAATCCCTCTTGCTGAAGAAGATCAAGAACATACTGCTTTTTTCGCTCCAAGAGGTTTATACTGTTATACAAAAATGTCGTTTGGTTTGCGAAATGCAGGAGCAACGTATCAAAGAATGGTAGAGAAGGTGTTCGCGAAATGGATACACCAAAAATTAGAGGTGTACGTGGATGACGTGTTAGTGAAGAGTAAAGAAGCTAAAGATCATGTACAAGATTTGAGGGAGATTTTTGAACAGATGCGGCATTATAATATTAAACTGAACCCTGAAAAATGCATTTTTGGGGTTGCATCGGTAAAAACTTTAGGCTACATTGTATCAAAAGAAGGAATACAAGTTGATCCAGAAAAGGTACAAGTAGTTCGTGACATGCCAACACCAGCAATGATAAAGGATGTACAAAAATTGAACGGACTTTTAGCTTCGCTAGGAAGATTCATTTCGCGATCATCAGACAAATGTAAACATTTTTTCAATATACTCAAGAAGGGTGCGAAATTCAAATGGACTGATGAATGTGAAAAAGCTTTTCAAGGGATCAGAGAACACCTTATGAATACATCTATTTTACAAAGGGCATAACTAGGAGAAGAACTATTGATATATCTTGCGACAATATCACATGCTTTAAGCGCTGTGTTATTGCGAACGGATGAAGGAGTGGAAGAGCCCATTTATTACATCAGCAAAACATTTAATTCTGCAGAGAGGAATTATTCAAAGATTGAGAAGCTAATTTTAGCATTAGTATACGCCGCATTTAAACTTCGCATATATTTTCAAGCACACAAAATAAGGGTGCTAACGAAAGTACCAATTGAATCAGTGATGAATAATTCAAAAAGATCAGGTAGGGTGGAGAGATGGAATGCATAAATAGGACCTTTCGAAATCAAATATGAAATATTATCTTCACCAAAATCACAAGTTGTCGCAGATTTCTTAGCAGAATTTCCTTTAGAAGATGATGAAGCGGTAGAAGAGATGACGGATATAGAAGAAGAACATGGAGATCCAAAAGACTTATTAACAGAACCAAATAGATGGGAGATATTGGTAGATGGATCATCAAATGGGGAAGGCAATGGGGTTGGAATTGTTTTAATTTCTCCAGAAGGAACGAAGATGGCTTTTTCATTCAGATTGGAATTCGCATCCACTAATAACGAAACGGAATATGAAGTTGTGATACATGCCTTAAAGTTCGCAATAGAAATGAAACTAGAAAATGCCAGGATCACTAGTGATTCGCAGCTAGTTATTCGCCAAATAAAGGGAGAGTACACTACAAATGAACCATCCTTGAAGAAATACAAGAAGCTCGTTGAAGAATTATCAGCGAAAATCCCAAAGATAAAATGGAGGAACATTTCAAGGAAGGATAACAGACTTGCAGACGATTTTACTTTCATCTCAAGCATGATGACAGATCCAACTGCGAGATGCATAAAAATACAGACACTTCTGTCACCATCAATCAATAAAGAAGAAGAAGAAGTGAACATGATGATAATAGACGGTGGAGAAGAAGAACAAACGAACAATATCGCAGACTGGAGAACAGAACTTCATGCATATTTGGAGAAAGGAGAAACACCAAGAAATAGATTGGAAGCACACAAGTTAAAAATCCGCGCAACAAATTATGAATTAAGAGATGGGCTGCTATACCGAAAATCCTTTAATGGACCATCACTCAGATGTTTGACACGAGAAAAAGGAGAAAAGGTGCTAAAAATGTTACATAGTGGAGATGCTGGCAATCATAGCGGGGGAAGATCTTTGGCACATAGAGCAAAAATGCAAGGCTATTACTGGCCATACATGCACGAAGATGCAAAACAAATATCAAGACGTTGCGAAGATTTTCAGCGGCACGGAAAGAAAATACATGCACCTGGAGCACCATTGTCATCTTCAACCAGTGTATGGCCTTTTGGAAAGTGGGGCTTAGATATTGTGGGGCCATTTTTACCAGGATTTGGAGAAAGAAGATACTTAATAGTCGCAATAGATTATTTCACAAAATGGACAGAAGTAAAGGCAGTACAGCATATTCGCGACAAAGATATCTTTACATTCATTTTCGAAAATATCATTTGCAGATTCGGAATTCCCGCGCAGTTGATATCTGATAATGGGAAACAGTAGAAGGACAGAACATAGAAATGTTACTTAATGCATTTAAAATAAAATGTGGAAAGTCTACTCCTCTGTATCCACAAGCTAACGGGCAGGCAGAGGCAACAAACTTGCAGATATATTAAAAAACAAATTAGAAGGACATCATAGAGCATGGTGCGAACAAGTACATAATGCAGTATGGGCTTATAACACAACTAGGAGAGAAGCTACTAGAATGTCACCTTTTTGTTTAACATACGGAGTTGAAGCAGTGTTACCAACAGAAATTGTTATTCTGACGACAAAGAGAGAAGCTTGGGAGAAAAATCTTAGTGCGGGTTTGATCTTAAACAAACTTGATGAGTTAGAAGAAAAAAGAGAAAGAGCTTTACAGCATATGGATAATTATCAGCGAAGATTTGCCCGAGAATATAATAAACGTGTCAAAGTACGCGAATTTCAACCAGGAGATTTAGTTCTGCGAGATACACCAATATATCAGCGAGAAAATGGTGGAAAGTTAGCGAAAAAATGGGATGGACCTTACATCATTAAGGAGATAGTTGGGACAGGAGCTTATAAATTAATGGATCTAGAAGGTAGAGATGTTGGTCATAGACTTGACAGACCATGGAACATATTGTACTTAAAAAGATATTATCCATAAGAAGCTTTGAGAAGTTATGGATTCTGAAAGAATAGTTGCGAGATTATTCATATCAAAACAAGATCATGATGTGTGAAACTTTCGCAGAGATAATCATATAACAATGACATAAAATAAAGGGGCCAACCTTTATGGCGTACACCCTAGTTCGCGAATACAATTTCGCAAGAGGAAAATGTAAGACCTAAAGTACGTCACATAAGGGGTACCTGTTGCATGACTCAGGGAAAAGGTTACACCGCCCCTGGAACCTGATCCATGGAGATTTGGGGTCAATAAAGCCCATCCGGGAGAGGCACCTTGGATTCTCAGCTTAAGCATATGACTTAGGTTGGGCGACTAAGGTAATAAGGACTCTCCCAAGTAGTGCAGAATATGACCAAGGCGCCGAGGTACACGGTTGAGTCAAGAGTGACAGGGGCGTCTGGAGCGTACCTTGCCATTCTTGACAAGTCTTGGCTTATACTGCACTCGGACCGAAGAAAACCCCACTTAGGGTGCAGTCTCGTAACCATAAACCCTATAGGTAAAAGGGATAAGAGGCTGGGAAAACAACTGGTTGTTGTTAAGACCGGATGGGAGGATCCAACCTTGTATGGTAGAGGTACGCCTCCTTGAAGGGGCAACCAGGGGGGAGATAAGGGCGGCACCCTCCATTAGGGAGCTGATAAGTGTCTTAAGACGCAAATGTCATGAGGCTTTTTACTCGCAAGGGTATTAAGGCTTGTCATATTTGTGCGACAATCCTGAAGAGGCAATAATACTAAAGAGAGAGATAAGACGAGATCAATGGGTTTTCGCATGAAAGTGCAAAGACGTCCTGCGATTTCATAGCACGACGACAATGTCATGGGGATTTATTTTCGCAAGAATATTTAGGCTTGTCATATTGTCGCAACAATCCTGAAGAGGCAATAATACAAAAGAAAAAGTTAAGGCAAGATCAATGGGTTTTTGCATGAAAATGCAAGGACGTCCGGCGATTTTGTCGCAATGACAAGAGGTGGCATAATAAGACCTTTAATTAGGAAGGCAAAATAAGACCACATAACAAAACAAAATATTTATAAGTATTCATAACAGATCATTTCTCGCAAAAAAGATAATGAGAGGAAAGTATGGGAATCAGTAAACAAGAGGCATTATCTTTCTCGCCAGCAAAATACTAAAAGAGAAAATTAATTTCAAAGTTGGTTGAAGAATATTATTCACAAGAAATAATAAAGATGAAACAAATCAAGAAGATAGAACTAGATAAGAATCTCATGCTTCAGTATTAATTCCAGTAGAAGGAGACAGTGGACGCTCTTCGCCAATGTTCTCATTATCGCCAACCTTTTCTTCATTTCGATTCTGATCCTCACCAACAATAATTCCTTTGAGAGGGACTTCTTTTTCGCCGCCATCTTGATTATCGCCAGCAATTACTTCTTTAGAAGAGATTTCTTTTTCATTTCCATCTTGATTAGCACGGGCAGTTGCTTCCTTAGAAGGGATCTCTTCTCTATCTTCCAAAAGACTTTTCTCTCCACCACTTTCATAATCATAATCACTGTCAGCAAGACGAAGAATTTCATCATCATCTACTTCCAAAGGTTCGATTGATGTAGGAGGAAGAGATTTGGACAATAAAATATCATTCACAAGAACTTCAGCCCGGAGATGAACTTGACGAAGAAGTTCTCTCTGATGATTCCTATCTTGAAAATCCTTAAAGTAAGCAAGATAATCAAGTCTTCTTTCTGCTCGGTCGAGAACCACTAAAGACAGAGACGAGTAGTGCATTTTCTTTGCGAATTTTGGCATATTTAGCCTCGAAAACAGAAATGGAAGAATGAAGATTTTTCTCAGACTCTGCGAAAAGTAGAATATAAAATTTCAGTAAGATGAAGAACTCAAAAAGGTATGACAAAGAAAAGATGGTTAAGGCAGTCAAATTGTTATGACTACCTTCCTTTTGCGAAATAAGGTGTTGAATCAAGGTCAGACAACTATTCCCCCAATGGTCCATAGCATCATCAAATTTATCACCAACTAAACCTTTAAGTCGAGACTGAAGATTTTTCTCTTTAGAAATAAGAAAGGCATTTTTCTTCGCAAGTGAAGAATAAGATTCTTCTAATTTGGAATATTGTTCTTTAAGTTGGTTCGCCTTTACACTTAAATCTATTCTACCTTGAATGAGTGCATCTCTTTCAGCGATAGATGACTCTGTTACTTCTTTAAGTTCATTTCTCAAAGAGCGAAGAGATTGTTCTTGGTCATCACATACTTTCTGAAAGATGCTAAGTTGTTGCGAAGATGTCGCCATCTTGTTTAGACAAGTTCGCTTCTCTTGAGATAGAGTTTTATTCTCATCTGATAAAGATTTCATCCCTAGATTAGCTTTAGTTAAAGAATAAGAGAGGCGAGATATTTCATTACTTAATAAATTTTGCTTCCGAACTAATTGGGTATTTTCATTGGTAAGATCATTTATATGATCAACAAAGTATGAATAGAGGTTATCTAATTGGTTATATTGATCCGTCAAAATCTCTTTATCAACACGGGCTTCTTCAACAGCGGATTCAAATTGATATCTCTCCATTATTCGTTTCTGGTTTAAGGCTTAACATGCGAAAACAGGATTTCAAGGACAATTAAATATGGAAAGGATAAAATCATTAGAAAGGAAAATTGAAGACACGGATAAGGAAATCATACCTCTCAGTTCATCATTCTTCTTGCGAAGATTGTCGCGATCCAGCGAAACATTCTGGAGCTTTTGATTTTCGAGACGAAGAGCATTACACTCTTTTTCCAAAGCTGTTTGCGAAGCAGCTCTGTCAGAGCCAAAATACTTACTCAGAATTTTGCAAACACCAGACTTGACAGGATCAATGGGATACTTCTTGCCATCATCCAGGACCTCAGACAAAACTTTGAAAGCAATATTTATTCCTTCCACGGTTTCTTTCGAAAAAGGAAGAGGCTCAGGTAGAGAACTGGCAATGATAGAAGGTTGGGAAACATTATCAATAGGAGGAGAATAAGTTTCATTCACAGAAGGATTAATAAGGGGGGTTTCAATCATTGAAAGGTTAGTTGAAGAGATGAAATCTGAGGCAACCTTTTCGCGAATTGGAGATAATGGTTTAACTTGCGAAGATGTCGCAGGAGATTTTGAAGGGATAAGTAAGTGGAATGGAACAGAGATTTCAACGGTTTTGAGGTGGCGAGATTTCTTGATAGGTTTGTTGGCATCCTTATCACCCTGCGAATCACAATCCAGATAAGAAACAGAGGCAACAATATTGTTATTAGAAAAGAATAATGTTTCTTACTACCTTATGATTCGCAGACTTTCTTTTGTTTACAACAATCTTATGCTGCGATTTGGGAATATTAGGGTTCTGAACCGTAAATTTGGTGTTAGAGGCGTTTTTGCTGAAATAACAACAGTATGGGAATCACATAAACAACATCAAATAAGGCAGTAAGCAAGATCAATTTCATCAAAACCCATAAGAAAGAAAAAAGAAAACTAACCTCGAGGAATCCATGGAAAACACCAGCAGGAAGATTAATTCATAAAAATTAAAAAGGAAGAAAGTTACGAACAGTGAAGATTTACAGAGGGAACAATATGGAGATGAAGAAGAAATTAAAAAGATTAAAAGAAGAAGAAAGAAGAAAAAGTTGCAATGACAGAACTTACGGAAGAACAATAGAGTTGCAGAGATGAGAGAATAAAAAGAGAAGAGAAAAAATAAAAATAAAATGGAAAGAAGAGTAAGAAGAATATATAGAGAAGATTATTTTTTTACTCGAAGAGATAAACACTATTAATGCAAAAAGACGTGAGCAGTTGAAAAGCAGCGGTTACAGAAGACGTGTCAGGAAATAGATGGAAGAAAGGATACGTGTGATAAATGCAGAATATGAAGAGATGGGCAGCTACGGCATTCCTCACATCATTCTCTACTTCGCAGAGAAGATATGATAAGAGGCAAGATGTAGGATCAGAATCTCGCAGCAATAATGCCTCATCGAAATTATTAACAACACAACACAACAGTGTCGCAGAACAACTTCAAAAACGAAATAATAAACGACGTCAGCTAAATCATGAGAAAAATGCGATGGTCCTGCGAAAATTAGGAAGTTAGTGAGATTAACATTTGTAAGGTTGCGAGAATGTCGCAAGCCATATCCGAAAATAAAGGACAGATTAGCTGTCATCCACTATGTAATTCCCTAAAAATAGTCGTTCAGTTGTAAAGGAAAAGAGAGAGATCTTTTCTGAGTGAGAAGCAAGTAAATAGGAGAGAGAAAATCTAGAGCAGTGGTTATTCTTGATTCCTTTATCTTTTCTTGTAAGATTGTTCAAAGATTCATCAATAAAATTAAGATTGTTAATCCAAAAATGAGTTGAATGTTAATGAAATCTTGTGAGGGGTGTAGTGTAGGATTTCATGCAACTACATACGACATGCTTCTTAGAATCGTATTTGGTTGGCAGCGATCTGAGAATTTTCATCACAATGTCATTTTCAGGAATAGTCTTACCCAATGCAAAAAATGCATTAACAATTTCAAACACTTTGTGATTAACCTAATCAAATGAATCCTCATCAACCATACAAAGGTTTATCCAATCAGAACATAGGTTTTAAAGCCTAGATTCTTTCTCAGAGGAATTTCCTTCGAATACAGTTTCTAAAATATCCCACACATCTTTAGACTTATTGCACGTAGTCACATGGTACTGGAGATCTGGGGTAATGGCATGTATGATAGCATTTAAACCGTCAGAATTTTGTTTTGCAGCGAGAATCTCATTAGGTTCATATCTACCAATATCCTTAGCAACTGATACACCGTCTACTGTAACCATTGGATGATCATAGCCATTAACAACATAAACCCATGTTTGAAAATCACGCGCTTGAAGAAACGCACGCATAGCAATTTTCCACCATGAGTAATTTGAGTCATCGAAGACTGGTGGTACATTTATAGAGATAGCTCCTCTGTCCATATAGTCAGATCGCTACAAACACAGACTTATGAGGTCTTAAATGCGTTTTCCTGCTCTGATATCAATTGAAAAAACGGGGGTCTAACAACCACACCCAATATTTCGCTTAGCAATATGTATGGACAAACTCCAATATAATTCCAAGAGAATCAACTAGACAGTCAGACTCAATCAATGGAAATATATCCAAGAGTTGTATCTCTGTTTCACAATGTAATCAGCAAATCAAACAGATATAAATCTGGGAGCCTGATTATTATGTGAAACAACTTGAACGGTACCAAAGACCAATGTTCAAGTGTCAATCAATATAATCAACAACCAAATGTTGAATTCTCTAATTGGTTGAACTACGCACAACCTGTGATATTTCTATTATATAACAAAATATATTATGGAAAAGAAATAACACAGACACCATAAATTTTGTTAACGAGGAAACCGAAAACGCAGAGAAACCCTGGGACCTAGTCCAGATTTGAACACCACACTGTATTAAGCCGCTACAGACACTAGCCTACTCCAAGTTAACTTCGGACTGGAATGTAGTTGAGCCCTAATCAATTTCACACTGATCAAGGTACAGTTGCGCTCCTTACGTCTCTGAATCCCAACAAGACTCTACGCACTTGATTCCCTTAGCTTATCTCACCCACAACTAAGAGTTGCTATGGCCCAAGGTCGAAGACTTGATAAACAAATATGTCTCACAAAGAAAAGTCTATTGTATAGATAAATCTGTCTCCCACAGATAAACCTATGAGTTTTGTTCTGTCTTTTGATAAATCAAGGTGAACAGGAACCAATTGATATACCAGACTTATATTCCCGAAGAATATCCTAGAAATATCAATCACCTCACAATAATCTTAATCCTATGGTAGCGAAACAAGATATTGTGGAATCACAAACGATGAGACAAAGATGTTTGTGACTACTTTTTATCTTGCCTGTCGGAGATTAAATCTCGAGCCAATCTTAGAGAAGATAGTACTCAATCACGATAGAAACAACAAGATCAGATCACGAAACTACATAGAAAATAGTTGGGCCTGGATTCACAAACCCAATGAAGTCTTTAAGTCGTTAACCTACAAGGTTTCATGAAAAACCTAAGGTTAAAGGAGAATCGACTCTAGTCGCAACTAGTATCACACAAGAGGTGTGTGGATTAGGTTTCCCAGTTGTTAGAGTTCTCCTTTATACAGTCTTCAAATCATGGTTTGCAATCAATGTTACCTTGGTAACAAAGCATTCAATATTCACCGTTAGATGAAAAACTGATTAGACTCAAGCTAATATTTTTCAACTGTTAGATCGAACTTAGCTTGTTACACACAAATGAAATGTACCTTCATTTAGATATGAGTAACCGTACCTAAACGTGTACACCTTGTTGGATCAACAATAGTTAACCGAAGTTAGTTGTATGAAAACTTTCATATCAACCTTATTCATCTTAACCATAACTAGTTCAAATGACTCAAATGAAACTAGTTCTAGAGTTGTTCAATTGTTTATATTCTCATAGAAGTATACAAGACACAATTGAAGCAAAATCGATTTTGATTCACTCGAATCAAGTCATAAACATTATAGCCACGGTTTGCAAAAGATTGCATTCCTTATTATATAAATGTATTAGTTCATGAACAAACCGATTGTAGAACAACATCCACTTAGGTATGCGTACGGGTATGCGTACCTAAGTAGACGGACCAAGTTTGGGTTTCGCCAGTACGCGAACTGGTACGCATACCATCCAAACTCAGCAGAAATTCCCGGACCTGAACCTTACGCGAGTACGCGTACCGGTTTGCATACCAGGTTCCCCGGACTTTCTCAAAACCAACAAGTACCCATACGGGTATGCATACCATGGTTCCCCGATATGGATTACATATATGCAAGTACGCATACTATGCTTAAATCCATTTGTTCTAAACTCTCATTTCAACCATTGAAACATTCTTGGAAGACGGGAATAGCTGTCTCACACAAACTATTAGCTTCAAAGCAATTTTCAAGTGATCGAATGATCAATGCGAAACATTCCGAGTCTACATCAAATGAATGTCTCACACAAATCATGTATGATGTTACCAGACGATTTTCACATGATCATGTTTTGACTTTCGTCAAGAGTATAAGATGATCTTGGTTAGAGCGAAAGCTTACCAACACATATTTCGAGAAATATGTAAGCGAGTTAAACTCAACTCGAAATATCAAATCACTACAAAAATACTGAGTTTTAGTGACACCAAAGAGGCGTGGCAATTGGTTAATGGCAAAAGATAGTTTGCCACGGTCAGCCAGCCGTAACAAATGGTCCAGTGGCTAATACTACTTGCCACGACGCTAGCCACGTTTTCATTATCGTGGCTATTGATCCAAACCCATTAGCCACATGCTTTGTCGTGGGTAATTAATGGTAAAAATATGACATCAACCTCCATTAGTAACCACGCCATTTCTTGTATATCGAAATAACTTATGTATCTTAAAATTCTTAGATAGACTTACACAAATATCATCCATCCAATAACATTTTATTTATAAAAAAGAATACTTTACATTATCCTCTTATTCATTATTATAATATTCATCTCTTAATTTTTTAGTTATTTTACAAAAAGAAATAAAAGAGACGAGGAAAGAACGTAAGTAATGCTAATGTTCAACGCAAACCAACAACGCAGTTCTTCCTCCGCCTGGAGCTAGGAATAGTGTTTCTGGAGCTAAATGACAAGGATCACAATATCTTTGACAAGACACAGTAATCACCCTTCTCCAATATGTGAACCAAAATTACTTGATTAGAAATCTGATGCCGCAAGTGATGGAATATCATGAAGTTCTGTTTCGCCTAGCAAATTTCCAGGCAAGGTACTTGTGAAAGTCTCTGCAATTTAGTGGTTCCGATACATCGTCATGTTACCATGAAGATAACTTAAAGGTCTAGCACATATCGGATCTCTTCCACAACTTGCTGATGTATCTTGTTTCTTTTTTCTTCTTGAACCGCGAAAATGATAACTGAAAATACAATAGGGCATGGATTATGATTATCAATGAAGCTTAAAAAAAACTGCCAAGGACAGCTAACAGTTTAGATAATAGTAAACTAAAACGAAAATTATGATAACATGAGCTATAGGATTTTACCTAGGGGCTGATATCGGGCCCTCAGACAAATTCACCATTTTAAAAATATTTGAAGAAATGTTGGCCAATGGCTACATGTAAAAAAATCTTAAGATCAGTGAACAATACAATGTCGGCAACACCTCTCATGTAGATCCTTACAGAGTTTTCCTTGATATCTTATTGGACATATTCATGAAATTAAACAATGAACGACATACACAAGGTCTCCTATAAATATCGAAGGACAAGTGAAGTTAATGGTTCATCAAGGGTAAAAAATGATGACAATCAAGTACCTGTTCAGTAATCATTCTAAGAAATATCAGAATTGGCAACCTTGTTAATCGGTCAGATATCCTCATGTGTGTCAGGGTCGCTTTGTGCAGTTGCGGAGTTCCAATACCTTCACACAAAAAAGCGAAAAAAACAAACACAAAAGAATGACTACAATGACATCAACATTGAAATCTAAAATAACAATAATCATGAAAGGAGAGAGGAAAACATAAGACACAGACAGACACGAATGCATTCCAAGATAGTAGTAACATTAGGAGATGCAGCTTCGTTCCACAAACAGTTAGAAATTTGTAATCTCAGTTTGCTATTGTGTTCTTCATAATGAGTATCTGCATTTAGACGCCATCAGTCATCATAGTCAGAAAACACATACTGATTATTACTTAAAATTATAACTTCTTAGCTTCAGACTGGAAGATCATTTACAACCAGAAATATGTTTCAACAACCCAAATTAAATTATCATATGAATGGAAGCTACATGACTTTAAGTTAGAGTTAACAAAACCCATCATCACTTAAAGAAACGTCTCAAATACTTGAACTCCATTTATGTGAATAAAAAGGAGAACTACTCACGCTTTAATTCTACTCCGGTAACCAAATAATAAGATGAGAATAAAATGAAAATAACATATCAAAACAAAAGATCAAACCCTATCTGATAAAACAACGTCAAATGTTTATGCATCAAGATAGGTTTGAAGTCTACCTAGTATCAAACAAATACCTAAGCTTGCTTTACCTGATTAATTTTTAAACCACGAATACAAAAAAAAAA
>NC_039364.1:50153488-50202280 GCF_003573695.1 Papaver somniferum
ATAAAAAAAAAAAAAAAAAAATCCCTCATCAGTCGCAATCAATTTACCTATGTCACATATGTAATGATTATGCTTAAAAAAAATGTAATGATCAAGAGGAGGAGTTTCCCATCTTTCCCTATTTTTGCATTCTCGCACTCATCTTCTTGGTCCAGTTGAAGAAAAAAATACCCTGATAAGAAACCATTAAGATCTTGTTGATACTACGGAGGTACCCTATATTCAGAAACTCAATCTAGATGAACTGATTATAAGATCAGAAAATCAATTCAGATGAACTGATTAAACAAAGAACTAATATCAACCTTAACTGGAATTTCAAACAAAATCAAACTTTGGGTCTAAATGAAACTCAAAACGCATGACATTCGTACCATGATATCAAAGGAACAAGTAATCGAATTTCTTACCAACTTGGGAGATACAACTTGAGATCAAAATCGGTGAAGTCTTGCAGAGATGGAAGAAATTGATGGATTCCCTTACTCATAATCTGACTCCATATCAAGAAAAAAAAAAATCAAATTAAAGAAGATGAAACTCTTACCCAGTGTAATTTTTTTTTTGAAAACCGATATACAATTAACAATCGTACAATTAGGTTGATTATACAAAATGAAGAAATACTACTTTTAAACCCTAGTTTCAGAAAATCAAGGCAATAAGACAAACCCCAACTTACATGAAAGATTTTTCTTCTTTGCGCGAACAGTTTCGAAGCATTGATATCTTTTTTCCCTTTAGATTGCGTAATCGATAATCGATAAAAGAGGAGAGATGATGGGGGAACTGGGGAGTAGTTATTCTCTTGAGGTGGAATCGTTGGTTTCCTCCACTTAGCAGTTTATAGCTACGACATTATTTTCTCTGTCCCGAAGCAATATGCCCACAATACCCACAGCCCCACTCTGTCGTCACTAGAGGGCATTCGACAGACCAATCACTTATAAACCTGGATCCGTGGCAGCTTCACATCAGGCGGTAGCAAATGAGTGACCTAATTGCCACGATTACCAGTTTGGCGTGGCAATATGTGACCAATAGCCACGGATGAGCAGATCCGTGGCAATAGAGCTGTGGCTAATAATCTGTATTTTTGTAGTGAATGTGTATAATCGAAGTCTATATAGCTATACGACTTTTGTCTCAAATAGGATATAGAGTAGAGAGACTTTTGAGTGATAGATGAGTTCAAGTCTCCACATACCTTTTGTTGATGAAGTTCCACAAGCTCTCCTTAGTAATTCTTCGTCTTTAATCGATGAACACTGTGAAGTCTAATGCTCAAGTACACTTTCTGTCCTAATCCGATACGTAGCTATAAATAGACTAGAAATCAAGACTTATAGTTTTGGAAACTAAACTTGACAACAAGCTTGAGATAGCAACGCGTGCGAGTTCGACCGAGTAGTGCTCTAACATAAACATACTTCTTCATCACCACCATGAAAAACTTGACCAACACCTTTAAAAATGTCTTCCTAACCATCAGGCAAAAGAGGTTTTAATACCTCATGGCCTCCCGTCACGTATTCAATATTTGAAGTGTCAGTAAACTCGCTACATGATTCATCGTCGCTGAGCGACTATATGGAAATACCATATGAAGAACTGGAACCAACACCATAAGAAATCTTCTCCACTAACAAATCAAAATGTGTAAGATGCTTCAAATAAGAAACAACAATGAGACCTTGAAGAGAAAAATCACAAATGATAACCACTTTCTCACAACCTTCACCATGACTAAGTCTTATGGTATGAGGAGTCAAGGATCTCCAATAATCACAAACATATATTTTCAAATCGCGAAGCAACGACTGTAAAGAAATTTCCAATGGAATTCCACGTACTTTGTAATACATAAGTGCATAACAACTTGAGAGAGACATACCTGGAAGAAAAAAAAGACCAGAGTTTATTCTTCATCTTTAAAATAGTTCATTTTAACTGATGAACACATAATTCATTATAACATATGAACACCTAACTCTTAACAAAAAAAGAGCTCATTTTAACATATGAACACCTAAAAATCTTAACAAAAAAAGAGTTCATTCTAACAGATGAACGCCTAAATTCTTAACAAAAAAAAAGTTGATTTTTACGGATGAACACCTAAAACATTCTTAACAAAAAAGAGTTCATTGTAAAAGATGAACACCTAAATTCTTAACAAAAAAAAAGTTTATTCTAACAGATGAACACCTAAAGTTTCTTGACAAAAAAGAGTTCATTCTAGAGGCATTTTGAGGTTACCCCTAGTTGGAAAAGATAACTCACAATTACCCCTACTTCGCACATTAATATTGGCTTTACCCCTACTTGGTGTTTTCCATTCATTTTTGCACACATGCAATTTACACGTTCCAAAATTTTAAAAAAGACTATCATACCCTCATGAGTCAAGGTTAAGTAATCATTTGATTCAGATTTGCACCAAAATTATAGCATCCAACAACTCCGAATATTAGTCACCTGTGTCCTCATTGAATGCCCATGATTTAAGTGTTCTCCGTATCTCCCTCTCACTCTCTCTACCTCCTACCCAGAAAAGACAAATCAGCCCAGTATGTACCAGAAATATAGCTATTTAAGCATAAAAATCAAAACGCCTGTTCCCATTAACTACATAAACAAATCTCCATGACTACATAATTTGCAAACCTTGGAATTAAATTTTTGAGAGAAAGAAATGTCAAGAGAACAAAGTAATGATAGAGGTAGAGATAGAACTAAGCGGATTTAGAAAGGTAGGTGGAGTTGTTATTGACTGTGCAAGTGATGGTGACATGGTGTTGGACGTGATCCTGATCAGAAGTTGCAGCTGATATCGCCATTAATGGCGTTTATTCTTTTTTTTTTCTCTTGACATATAATTAAATATTTTGATGGAGGAGTCAAAGAAACATATGAAAGACCTAATTAAATGCCTAAATATCGATGACTCAATACCCAATATTAAACTGAAGAACAAAATCAATAATAAAAAAAAAGACGAATGAGAAACAATAAGAAAAGGGGACGGACGGGTAGATCGGAAGGAGAGTATGAACAATAGATCGGGATTCCAAAACACATACCCATAGGGGTATAATAGTCTCATGTTGGGAAAATTATTTACATGTGAAACATAATATTGGATGGAAAACACTAAGTAGGGGTAAAGTCAAAAATAATGTCCGGAGTATGGTTAAGTGTGAGTTGTCTTTTCCAACTAGGGGCAAACTCAAGAATAAAAGAGTTCATTCTAACATATGAACACCTTGTTCTTAACCATAACAAGTTCATTCTTTCAGATGCAAATCTGAAACATAGATTGGAAACTAATTAAATCAAATAACAAGTAATCAAAAAAGCACAGACTGCATGAAATATTGATCTACAATGCAAAAACTGAAACCTGATTCATAAAACACAGATCTAATCGTGACGTTAACATGCAACAACTAATTTACAAAAATGTAAAAAAAAAAAGAAAAGAGAATTAATATGAAACTCACCAGAAATAAGATGAAATCGCAAATTACTTCAAAATTAATCTATGTAAATCGAATCAAATCAAATATTCGCAACCAAACGTCAGATCAGTTTCTGTTGAATTGAATCAATCTCATGTAATCAAAAATTCAAATTAATCTCTGTAAATCAAATTGAATCTTCATATGGTCTAAAATTAGTCTTTGAATAACAAATCTCCGTAACCAATCAGCTCCGTAGAATCAAAAAATCAGTCTTCATAAAATCAAACTTCGAATATCAAATCTTCGTAACCAAATCAGCTCTGTAAATTCAAAATCAGCCTTCGTAAATCAAAATCAGTACCTATAATCAACTTAATCTCTGCAAAAATCGAATCAATCTTCGTAATCAAACCGATTCAGTCTTCGTAACCCTAGAAATATTCGACTTCCAGAGCTGAGCAGAAAAAAATCGACAGTAATAGCAGAGAGGAGAGAAAAAAATATGAAACTGAATTTCCATCTCTCTTGAAAGTTCTGTATATATACGGTAATGAATGAGTATTTTAGTAATCAAAAAAGTAGATAACACGTGGGTATTGTCCACCCTATAACTAAACAATAATATATATTTTTGAAAAGGACCAAACAGACAGTTAACTAGGTCAACTGGACCAAACTAACTCAAATATATTATTGGTAGGACTATATAGTAGTTTATACCTAGTAAAATCGAGTATAGATTTTATACGTGCATCATGTCGGTGTCCCACGCGCGTCCTGTATCTGACACGCGTCTGACGCGGACATGACGCCTGTAATAGTGTGTCTAGTAACACAGGATAATCCTGATATCTACATTGATGACGGTTTAGAATCATATTGATTAAAAGAAGATAAGCTGTTTACAGGACTCTCCGAGTTTATATAATCATCTCCTCTCGACTAATTCTCTCTTACATTTCTCACGTGTCGCACACACTCTCACAACCTGAGCTAATATCCTTTGCACACGCACATTGACACACACACACATACTCATGCTATTACCCTCCCTCAATCTCAAGGGGGCTTATCCAACTTGAGATTGCACACACAAATTGATACACAGCATACATTAAGACCATATTAATTGAAGTTGTAATAGTAGTTGTAGCAGCAGACAAATTGAATGATGCTGCAATTGAATAGTAGGTAGGGCAGTAGTTGATGCATCCAAAGAAAAGCAATGAGCAGAAGTAGTAGTAACATTTCATAATCGCAGTTGAGTTATCAACACACTCACCAGCACTCGCAAGATAAAATGAATCAGGCATTACAAAATTGCAATAGGACTAGCTGACGGGACAGTTGGTGCATCACCAATATTTGATGCAAACGAAAATAATTCATGGTAGTGGGTACGAGTGGTGAAATACGATGGAAAAACTCATACCTGAGAGTGCGTGATTGAAACGGTAAACATAAGTAGGTGTGTATCATAACAGCTCTTGCACCAATAGAATAGGTACTACAGTTCACTAAAAGACCCAGTTTGCATATATAGTTGGTGAAGTATAAAAGATGCGCATATTTGGGAACCGCAACCTTGCTTTGTAGACTAAATCATAAGCACCAGCAACACAAGAAGTATAACAACCAGACTTTAACCTTTACTTTCTAGCAACAACAATTGAATAATCAGAGACTTGAGAAATATATATGGTGCAAATATGAGCCTTGGGAGCAGTGAATATCAGAGCTGAAGCGCACACACACATATATAATAGTGGAACTTAAACTTTACTATACTCTAGAACACCATATGATAGCGAATTCCATCAATTTGAGCACATAGAAAAGTAGCAAGTGGCAGCAACATCTGGAGTTGTTGGTGTAGTGACAGTGACATCACACTTGGTGCAGACAAATATCAGTACGTACTAGACTTAACACATCACTCTCCAAAAGAATAGAGAATTCCAGACTTCATATATCTCCATACAGATTTAACACACAACGCTCCTGCCAGATTTGAACATGTCTGTTGAAGTACATACTAGATAACCAAGTCGCTACATAACTTGAATCAGCAACACACATTCAACACATTGATGGTGATCCAATACAAAAAATATAAGAAGTTGAAGCAGGAAATAACACCAGTTTAAACAATGAAGTAATATTGCAACACCATCAATCATTCATAGCCAACAAATACGAACTCAACACCACCAGATTTGTCACTTACAACTTATACCAGTGAGAAAGCATACCAAGGGAGTGAGCCAATGGGATGTAGAAAGAACTCCTTCACCATGACAAATAGATGTAGTAAAGCACAAATGAGAGAAGATGCAAGAACTTGAAGATCATCTTGAAATTATTCCCTTTATTCAGTTATTGCAACAGTGTACCATGAAACAGTTATTAAAGAAGTAAAAAAAACAGCACTATTGAAGTTGAACTTCAACTGTATTATTCAAAGAGCAAGAAAAATAAAAGAACAACAGGTTGCATATTGAACACGTATGCAAACTGAACATTAGGTTGCATACTGAGTGTATACAAACTCAACAAAGAGAACTCCAATTTGTACTTATATAACTCACCAACTCCAATTCGAAGTCCATAGCAGAAACGTCATCAAAACTCAAGATACTTCAACACCGCAGTGAGGACTGCCTTGAAATAAAAATTGAGATTGGAGTATAAAGAATGAGCCGTTAAGCACCATGTGCAACATCATTTTCACCCACAAACTCTCAACCTTCTACTGAATCCAATCGAGTGGAACGACTTTAAGTTTTCGCCCTAACTAGACCTTGGTGTAGCGTACTAGAACACGCTCAGACCCTCTCGGCATCAAGGAACAAGAACAACAGTTCTTGATTAAGAAATTAGATGCAAAAAATAAGCTAATTATGATGTATAAGGCGGTTGAAGATGAAATTGGATGTAGTTGAGTCAGTGATGTAGAAATTGAACATATGAGTTTAAATTTGAAGTAATCTAAACATTAAAATGAGAGATTACCAGCAGAGACTTGAATTGAATCAGTTGAGGTAAATGAAAAAGCGTGGGTCTAACAACACCACCCAATATTTCGTTTATCAATCTGTATAGACTAACTCCGAAATACTTTCTAGAGAATCAACTAGACAGTCAGACTCAACCTAGGTAAAAGTATCTCAAGGAGTTAATATCTCTCTCTTGTTTTGATTTACTCAAGCTAATAAAAATCAGCGAGTCCTAATCAAACACAAGGAATAACTTGGACGGTACCAAAGACCAATGTCCAAGGATCAATCAATGACAATCAAACAACCAAAGGTTGGATTATACCAATTGATGATCTATACGCACAACCTGTATTATTTCAATTATAAAGATAAACAATATAATGCAGAAACTGAAATAACACAGACACCAGAAATTTTGTTGACGAGGAAACCGCAAATGCAGAAAAACCCTGGGACCTAGTCCAGATTGAATGCACACTGTATTAAGCCGCTACAGACACTAGCCTACTCCAATTTAACTTCAAACTGGACTATAGTTGAACCCCAATCAGTCTCTCATTGATCCAAGGTACAGTTGTACTCCCTACGCCTCTGATCCCAGCAGGATACTGCGCACTTGATTCTCTTAGCTGATCTCTCCCACAACTAAGAGTTGCTACGACCCAAAATCGCAGGCTTTAACAATAAAAAAATTTGTCTCACACAGACAAGTCTATCAAAGGATCAATCTGTCTCCCACAGAAAAACCCTAAAATTTTGTTCCGTCTTTTGATAATAATCAAGGTGAACAGGAACCAATTGATAATCCGGTCTTATATTCCCGAAGAACAGCCTAGATTAATCAATCACCTCACAACAATCTTAATCGTATGGTAGCGAAACAAGATGTCTTGGAATCACAAACAATGAGACGAAGGTGTTTGTGATTACTTTTTATATCTTTCCTATCGGAGAAATCAAACAATCTCTAGCCAATCAATATGATTGTACTATTATGATAGAAGATGCAAGATCAGATCACACAACTACGATAAAAGTAGTATCGTTCTGGCTTCACAATCCCAATGAAGTCTTCAAGTTGTTAAACTGGTTTTAGAAGAAGAAAACCAAAGGCTAAAAGAACCGATTCTAGCACGCAAACTAGTAGCACACGTAAGGTGTGGGGATTAGTTTTGCAGAGTTGCTAGATGTCCCCTTATATAGTCTTTCAAATCAAGGTTTTGCCTTAGTTACAAAACAATTAGTATCCGCCGTTAGATGAAAACCTGATTTAGATTCAAGCTAATATTTCTCAACCGTTAGATCGAAAACTTAGCTTGTCATGCACAAATGACTGTACGCTTCTAGGTTTGTAAACTGCACCCATACGTGTACATTGTTGGTTCAACAATAGTTTACCAAAAAGGTTAACCATAAGAGCATTTCATACCAACCATGTTCTTCTTCACCATAACTAGTTCAAATGACTCAAATGAACTAGTTAAGAGAGTTGTTCAATTGCAAGGAAATCTTATGTAACTACACAAGACACAATTGAAGCAAAGATGATTTGATTCACAAGAATCGGTTCATGAACTTTAATAGCCACGGTTTGCAAAAGCATTCCTTAGTCTTTTAATATTAAGTTCAGAGATTATCTTTAGATATATAACCTTCTGAAGTTCGCAGACTAGGTTCGCGGACTTAAGACACCGGACAAAATTTACAAACTCCAGCAGAAATTCTCGGGTTTGAGAACTTCTCCGGTTCGCGGACTTGGCTCACGCAAGTAGTTTGTCAACTCCAGCAAAAATTCTCGGGTTTGAGAACTTCGGCAGTTCGCAGACTTGGCACTTGCCATACTTCCGGTTCTCTTGATCAACAAAGTTCGAGAACTTCGGTTCAAGGAATACATTGGTTATGTAATCTAAACTCTCATTCCAATCATTGAAACATTCTTAGAGGACGTTATATAGTTGTTACACCATTTCTCGTCAAAGCAATTTCCAAAGTGATTGAAACATTCATGAATTTCGTCACTAGGTAAAGATAAACTTGGTCGAAGCGAAAAGCTTACCAACACATATTTTGAGATATAAATAGGCGAGGTATACTCGGCTCGAAATACCAAATGTGTATGATCTAGTCTATATATATAGCATACGGCTTTTGTCTCAAAGAGTAGGAGATAGAATAGATAGACTTTTGAGTGACAGATAAGTTCAAGTCTCCACATACCTTTTTGTCTAGAAGTTCCACCGGTTCCTTGAGTAGTCCTTCTACTTGTATAATGAATCGCCATGAAGTCCTTGAGCTCAACTACACTTACTATCCTAGTCCGAGACTTAGCTATAAGAGACTAGAAATCAAGACTTATAGTTTTGCTCACTAACATTGACAAACATGCTTGAGATAGTAACGCATGCGAGTTCGACCGAGTAGTGCTCTAACAATCTCCCCCTTTGTCAATTTTAGTGACAAAACTATCAATACATATGGAATACAAAAAAGATAATGAAACTTTAGTAGCTTCTATTCCATATGTCTAATCTTCAACATTCCTCGAAATCTTCGTCACTTCCAAGTACTCCAATGATCCCAAAGGTTGTAAGTTTAGCACCATCTTTTTTTAAGATTCGTAGTTATAACAATGAGAAAGCATCGGTCTCGATCATTGTTATACAGTGTCATAGTATTACTACACAGTGTCAAAGCTCAATTGTATCACAACTTCAACAATAATACTATGGTGATATGTATCGCTCCCCCTTAGTCAATAATCCATCTCACATGAAAACCACTCCCCCTTACACCATGATCCGAAAACCATATGTATTTGTAGTGTGAACTACATATTAATTCTCCCCCTTTTTGTCAATAAAATGTAGTTCACTAATATGTAGTTCACTAATATGTAGTGTGAACTACATATTAGTGAGAAAGAAACACACATCATCTTATTTAGATGCAATCATATAGCCGAAGCTAACAACATTCATCAAGGACCCCTCTAAAATTCCACAGCTGCACACCCCTCAAGATATGACCATTAAGCACGAGTTCAAAAGAACTCTCCCCCATTTGATGTCATTCCCGAAAGAACAACAACGAGCGACCTTAATTTCAAGAGAAAAGAAGGATTTTTATTGGACACCAAAACCATGAGAATAATTTTTATATCCAAAAATCAATCAAATTAATCATAAGTAAACCCATGATTAATTTAATCGGAATACATAATCAAATTAAACATAGAATTGATCAATTTAATTCATTATGCTCAACATAAGTAAACTTACGGAGCAACGACTAAGTTAACAATACAAGAGAGTGATTGGCTTAATCGTTCATATACTCAACGCAGGAGAATCTTGTGGAGTAATAACTAAATATCCAACAAGATGATTAATTTAGTTCTAATATGCTCAACATTACGGAACAACCAACAAGGCTAATCAAAAATAATCAACTTTGTCATATCGTGCTCAACATAAGACACATTACGGAGCCTCACGGTAATACAAAAAGGATGGATCAGTGAAGATCAATACCGTGGAATACACAAGGATTCATTCTTTTGCACAAGCATATACAATAGCAATAATCCTTGGATACAAAAGATTTTAACTTATCTTCCGTCAAAGATTGACAATATAAGCTTAACTTTTGTATTTGTCAAAAGTCTATTCATTCTTAAACCAATAAACGAATACCGATCATGAACGACTTTACTTTTGACAAAATATGGGATAACATAGTTCACGGACGTAAGCACCAATATCCCATATCAAATTGCAATATAACGAATCATAAAGATTAAATACTACAAAAACATCATCCTCCAAATATTTTTAGAATTTTATACCAAAAAACCTAAAAAATAAGCACAAGAAGATGAAAAATAATAGTTATGTGTAGTCACAATCATCACTATTCAAAGCACTAGTTATTGTTCCAACTAAGCCAAAAAGAAGACATACTAGGCAACAAGCGCATTTTCTTCCTCATTGGAGACACTCCAAGATGCTTTAATTGTGTTCAATTTTTTCTCGAGCTCGGGAAACTTCGTTGCAACCAAAGACAATTGTTCTTGAACATACTTCACTCTTGAATCAACCTTACACACACCTTTATGAATTTTTTGAAGAAGGCTCATGGTAGTAGGGTCACTAAAATCAAGAGAAGCGATTCTTTGTCGCTTGCAAGCATTTTCCCTTATACGCCTAAAGGTACATGGACGAACCGGTTTGGGAACCCCAAGAGAGTTTCCAATTGAATCACACCCACGATCACGACAAATTTGACTAATCAAGCAAGGGTAACCCAACATCTTGACCGGTGAAGTCACCGAAATCATTTGAGAGATAATGAAACCACAAATATCGAGACTTGAAATACCCGAAACAAGGAAATAGACCAATTCCGCAAACTCGTGACTCCACCAAGAATTTTCAATTGTGGAGGGACAAATATTGGGGATACCAAGTTTTCCAAAAGCCATCAAGACAATACTAAGATCATTAGTAGGGAAGTTTCCTTGACTCCAAACGACCTTCTTGCCACAAATTCCAACCGAGATATCATCACAAGATGGACGTTCATCACTTAGTCTAGGAAGCCGTACGTTCCCCAACGGGATTTTGGTAATCCTTGAAATTAATTATCTATCAACAAGAAATCTTTCTCTACCAATCATGGATTTGAATTCCATCTTGTTGTAATAAACATCATGAATATTAGCATAGAAAATCCTTGTAAGAGAATCAAATCCTTGACCAAGACCATCAAAGATATTTCCAAGCTTGAATTTTTTAAAGCATACCAAATCCTCTTCATTCCCACTAGAAAAATCCAATTTCTTTTCTAGGATGAAACCTTTTGAAGCAATCTTATCAAACACTCTAACACAAGAATCATCCACAAACCTAATTCTAAGAGAGTTTTGGTCACAAGAAGAATTCAAGCTAGAGGTTTTTGGGTTTTTAGAATTCCTTTTAGTGCTTCTAGAATTCGTCATGGGACAAGAAATATGAGAGGATTAAAAGAAAATTACTTACTTGGATTGAATCTTGAACACCCTTTCTTCCAATTTTTCCAATGAAGCTTCAAGGGTGGAAACACACAAAACCCTAGAATCACGTACGCGGACGGATAAAGAAGAAGACTAGGGTGCGCGAACTTCTTCTTTAAAATGACCACACTTGGGCTTGGACCCGTTCATGAACCGCGACCTATATAAGAAAGATAAGATTTTATTAGCCAATTGCACATTAAAGGTTATGCACTTCGTGACAACATACAGGTGAATGACAACGGATGCAATAGAAAGCTAAAATTGATATTTAATCACAATAACAAAACTGTACACAACTCAAACCATTTTCTTGCCCCATTCCAAGATATATACAAATGGGGAATTGCCATCATTGTTACCAAGAGGCATAATGCGCAGAGGAATTCTCATGCGACATTTCTGGTTGATATGTGTGAACAGTCCCTGTAGTATAATCAAAGTAATGATGATAGTCAGGGCAGTTAGATCTTTCTATCCTTCGTTTGTTCTGGCTAAAAGGAGGATACTTCCGATTTCTGGGTTGCATGGTATTAACAGATTCAACACATACAGAACCCTTTTCAGAATGATTCTTAGACTTAACAGATTTAAGTTTTTCTAAGAATTTAAAAACGCCTTCGAAAGCTATGAATAGATCTTTATCAATTGATCCACCACGATAGTATTCCTCAAAGAGATCAACAGTTAATCTAGTGAGGTTCCATATCCTTGAGCGTGTCGAGCGTTTTCTCAACCTTTCCTTCTTTTTATTTTTTCCTTTTGATTGATTCTTAACATCTAAATCTTCCCTTTTAGATGAAGTAAGATTATCATGAGAACCCAGAGGTTTTAGCCATAATAATCTTTGAAGAATCTTCAATAAAATATGGCGTGCGCTACAGATGCCAAGAGCAAGTTTTCCAAAGAAATTTCCCATGGGACAATTTTTAAGGAACGAACAAACACAAACTTATTAGGTTTAAGGTGTCTGCCTTCTCTGATACCAATTGAAAAAGCGGGGGTTTAACAACACCACCCAATATTTCTCTTAGCAATATGTATGGACTAACTCCGAAATACTTTCTAGAAAATCAACTAGACAGTCAGACTCAATCTAGGTAAAATTATCTCAAGGAGTTAATATCTCTCTCTTGTTTTGATTTACTCAAGTTAATAGAAATCAGCGAGTCCTAATCAAACACAAGGAATAACTTGGACGGTACCAAAGACCAATGTCCAAGGATCAATCAATGACAATTAGACAACCAAAGGTTGGATTATACCAATTGATGATCTATACGCACAACCTGTATTATTTCAATTATAAAGATAAACAATATAATGTGGAAACTGAAATAACACAGACACCAGAAATTTTGTTAACGAGGAAACCGCAAATGCTGAAAACCCCCGGGACCTAGTCCAGATTGAATACACATTGTATTAAGCCGCTACAGACATTAGCCTACTCCAAGCTAAATTCGGACTGGACTATAGTTGAACCCCAATCAGTCTCCCACTGATCCACGGTACAGTTGTACTCCCTACGCCTATGATCCCAGCAGGATACTGCGCACTTGATTACCTTAGATGATCTCACCCACAACTAAGAGTTGGTACGACCCAAAATCGCAGGCTTTAACAATAAACAAATCTGTCTCACACAGACAAGTCTATCAAAGGATCAATATGTCTCCCACAGAAAAACCCTAAAGGTTTTGTTTCGTCTTTTGATAATAATCAAGGTGAACAGGAACCAATTCATAATCCAGTCTTATATTCCCGAAGAACATCCTAGATTAATCAATCACCTCACAACAATTTTAATCGTATGGTAGCGAAACAAGATGTCGTGGAATCACAAACAATGAGACGAAGGTGTTTGTGATTACTTTTTATATCTTGCCTATTGGAGAAATCAAACAATCTCTAGCCAATCAATATGATTGTACTATTACGGTAGAAGATGCAAGATCAGATCACACAACTACGATAAAAGTAGTATCGGTCTGGCTTCACAATCCCAATGAAGTCTTCAAGTCGTTAACCTGGTTTTAAAAGAAGAAAATCAAAGGTTAAAGGAGAACCGACTCTAGCACGCAAACTAGTAGCACACGTAAGGTGTGGGGATTAGTTTTGCAGAGTTTCCAGATGTCCCCTTATATAGTCTTTCAAATCAGGGTTTTGCCTTAGTTACAAAGCAATCAATATCCACCGTTAGATGAAAACCTGATTTAGATTCAAGCTAATATTTCTCAACCGTTAGATCGAAAATTTAGCTTGTCATACACAAATGACTATACTCTTCTAGGTTTGTAAACCGCACCCATACGTGTACATTGTTGGTTCAACAATAGTTTACCAAAAAGGTTAACCATAAGAGCATTTCATACCAACCATGTTCTTCTTCACCATAACTAGTTCAAATGACTCAAATGAACTAGTTAAGAGAGTTGTTCAATTGCAAGGAAATCTTATGTAACTACACAAGACACAATTGAAGCAAAGATGATTTGATTCACAAGAATCGGTTCATGAACTTTAATAGCCACGGTTTGCAAAAGCATTCTTTAGTCTTTTAAGATTAAGTTCAGAGATCATCTTTAGATATATAACCTTCTCAAGTTCGCAGACTAGGTTCGCGGACTTAAGACACCGGACAAAGTTTACAAACTCCAGCAGAAATTCTCGGGTTTGAGAACTTTGCCGGTTCGCGGACTAGGTTCGCGGACTTGGCTCACACGAGTAGTTTGTCAACTCCAGCAGAAATTCTCGGGTTTGAGAACTTCGGCAGTTCGCGGACTGAGTTCGCGGACTTGGTGATCGCTGTCGTATGCGTCAAAAATAATATTACTTTCTCACAACTTAAAATATATAATATAGCAAGGGTAAGAAAGGATCGTTCCCACAGAGAGGACTAGGTTGTCAATATGTTTTGGTATCTTAAGCAAACAATGGGGGGATGTTTTGTTTTTATGAAACTAAAAATAAATAAAAGCAAACAATAAAGGTAGACGAATCAAATCGAGGATGAGAAAATATTGGTTACGGATTTCATCTTCATTCACAAACATGTTTTCTACACAATAACTAGAATTGATATTTTCATCTCAACTTTTATCAAAAGCCCTAGGATACCTTGATCGCAAGAATATCCCGCTAATTTCCTCTTATCATCAACAAACATATTCAAAGATGCGAAAGTGAATTCTTCCTAGAAAGCAACCTAAAGTGTAAAAGCACAATTAAGTTTAACTCCCTAAGAGCACTAAGTTCTATGAAATAAGACTAATCAATGCAAACGAACGTGTAAAAGCACTAATCCGTTTTAATAAAGGTTATGATCCACATGTGACTACTAGGATGTATCACTACAAGCAATAATCACAATTATGCTACGTGTATTCAAGGTGTATCACGTTTACGTATAATAAACCCTAAACTAGCAATAAATATGATTACGAGTTCTACCAATTTGCAACTTGACAAAACTAACAATCAATCATACATGGCGATATTTCTAGCGAATCATAATCGACAAAACATGGAGACAAAACTAATTTATTGAATGAAAACCCATATTTGGAAATCCAACTTATTCCTTAACCAATAATAAAATCTAGGTACTCATGTCATAGGAGTTCATCACAAGAAGAAAAATAATAGTTTCCATCTTTCTAAACCCTAGAACAAAAGTAGAGAAGAAGATAATAAGATATCTAGAATAGAACTCTCCCTTTATATACTTTCTCTGCCTTCACCTTCAATAAGTCGCGTCCAAAATAAATCAGTAGTTTAACTAGCCCATGAGTGAAATCCAACAGGTCCAAGCCCATTTGAGTCAGCTACTGGATCTGCGAGTCAACTCGCTGTACTCCGATTCCATCCGAGTTACCTCTGTTCAACCGATCCAGGACAATGTCAGGCCTTTATTACAGCTCTTCCATTTCTTCCTGTAGCAGTCTTGACCATCTCAACTACTTGTGCAGCAATACAATCTCTTTGTTAACTACAATTATCTTAACAACCACTTGCAGCTCACTTGCACACTGCGGTTCAGCTTGCCGCTTCCCCGCAACTTCATAACCTGCAACATAGGTAGCTGACTGCAATACAAAGCTCCACCATTTTGTCTTCCCATACATGCAACACAACTTCAATTCTGTAATTCATCTTCTCATTTCGCAGCTGCAACATCACGACCTGTCACCACATCCATTCTGCACACTCCCATCTGCTCATACACTCAGCTATGGCACCTGCATCTTTATGGCCAGCAGTCACTCATTGGCTGCAACACCTGCTATTGCTTCAATCACCTCCCTGCAGTTCTTGCAATTCAATTCAGGTCACACATTCCGTTCTTCTTAGCTTCAATAGCACATCAAATGTATTTCCTCGGCCCTCGAACCAACAACAACACCCAATCCTTGCAATATCAGCTCATCCATCCACTTAAGCTTCAGTTCCACAACCTCATTCTCATATAAACAAGATCAACACATCCGTTGTAGCTCATTCTGCTCTTCTTGAACTGCAACTCATTCTCACCATCATAACTCAGCTGCAACATAACCATTAATCCATATCATCAGCACAACCAACTTATCTGCTTACAGGCTTCACCTGCAATGCTTTTCACAACCATTTGCAGCTTCAATTCTCACCAGCTCCCTCTCTGCGACTCAACTCAAACCATCCCTAGCTGCGACATACTTCCCTGTAATTCCAACTGCACCCTGCTATTGCAACTAACACCAGCATTCCCTGTTGCTCAACCATTCTCTGTAATGCATAGATTCAACACCTCCAGTTTCATTGTACTTCTCTGCACCATTGCTTTTTGTAGCTTAACACAGCCACTACTTCTACCTCAAGCTCCATTCTGTTATTCATCTCGGCAGAAACTCTTCAAACTCCACACTGACTCGAGCATAACCACGAACTTATTGCAGGAATAGCTTCATGGCAACAACAACTCAAACTTCATTCACCTGCAACATTTCCTTGCTTCAACAACCTCCTGCTAGTCTCAATCCATTCAGCCTTGCATTTGCTCGCCTTCAACACACTCACATCACATTCCCTTTTGACTGCATTACCATTTCGACCATCAGCAACATAATTATAAAAGCAATCTTCTGTGTTCTTTTCAACTGCAACCTCAGCCACCCACTGCCGTCTCTGCAATTCATATCAAGCCTAGCATTCATCTAATTAAGCAGTTTACAAACCACAAGCCCTTCTGTTCAGCTTCAAATTCTTGATTTATGACGACTTGTTCTCATCTTTGCTCAAATTCTTCTTTTGTTCTGCTACCAATTGCCAACTGAAATAAACCCCCATCACTGCACCTGCATCACTTGTATACAAACCATGAACCTCAGCACCCACACAGTAGCTACTAGGTTCATATTTGTCTTCTATCCTACACACCCTAATTGCAATTCATTGTCACCACCATTCTACATCTGCACACATAATCTCCACTGCACTTCATTTGAGCCTCATTCTAGCTTCCCAGCATCAATTTTAACAGCAGCGACCCATCCTTGCCAATCTCAAAACCCCAACTGCAGCTTCAGATATCACTAATTATTCCTTGAACATCGACCAACACCGACTGGGTCTTATGAATCAGTTCAACACCATCTTCTCTCAATCTGGTTACAGCCACTACCAGACTCAAATCCAAGTGCAACCCATCCCTCCAAAAACTCCATCGAAACAACAATTAGTGACAGCTTCGTATTTCTTGCCTAGTTCAAATTCTCATCTTCTCAAATCGAGCTCATGCTGAGATCTCGAATTTCATCTCAATTACCACCATCTTCTCTGAATTTCACAGCAGCATCATCTCAAACCCTAATTCAGAACCCTTATTCATCTCTGAATCAAACTCTCAAAACCCTTCATCAATTTCTTCTCTGGTAAATCACTTATATTAGGAGAGTTATATATGGGCTCGAGACTGTTGGTTTGAGACCCAGGATTGAGACCCATCTTCTTAGTCTAATGTCTAAACTGTTATGGACAGTCCAATGTCTCAACTGTTATGGACAGTCAATATAAGGTCGAACTCTAGGGTCTAAAACTAGGGTTGTGTCTTGTATAAGAAGCAGGTTGAATGAATGAAAGAGAGGCGAACTATTTTGATATATGTGTTTACAAAGTCTAACATGGCACAAGAGCCAGAGTTGATTAACACGAATAAGAAAACCCTAGAACAGTAAACATGGCGGATGACACAGAATCATCTAAAAGAGGAAAAGAGGTAGAAAACAATATGCAAAAGAAGAAACCAGAATATCATCTGGGATCAAGTGATGGACCAGGGATTATCATCACACCGATTGTGTTAAAGGGAGCAAACTATGATGAATGGGCTAGAGCAGTGAGAAGATCATTGATAGCCAAAAGAAAATTTGGTTTTGTTGATGGAACCGTCAAAGAACCAAAGGAACCTGAGGAGTTAGAGGAGTGGATTGCAGTGCATTCAATGCTGGTTTCTTGGATCAGCAATACATTGGAGACAACTATTAGATCAACGTTGGGGGATTATGATGATGCGAGCATGTTATGGACGCACTTGAAGAGGAGATTTTGTGTTGTAAGTGGAACTCGGATCTGCCAGTTGAAAGCTGCCTTAAGCGAATGCAAACAGAAGAAAACTGAGGAAGTTGCAGTGTACTATGGGAGATTGAACAAGATATGGGATGAGATGGTGACGTACATGAAGATACCGAAGTGTAGCTGTGGCCAGTGCACGTGTAACATTCCGACACACGTTAGTACGTTGAGAGAAGAAGATTTCTTACACTATTTTTTGATTGGTTTGGATACTATGTATAGCTCCCTGCGTAAACAATTACTGGAAAGAGAACCACTTCCATCTATAGATGTGGCTTACCAAGCTGTGGTTAATTCGGAACGTCTAAAATTGGGGGACGGAGTTGTGGCGTCTCAGATACGGGACAATGTTATGGCGTTCAAGGTTTAGTCAGATCAGCGTCCATACAATAATATGTATGATCCTAACAAATTTTGCAAGCATTGTAGCCGAGAAGGGCACTCACAGGAAGGGTGTTTTCAGCTTATTGGATACCCGGAATGGTGGGGTGACAGACAAAGAAGTGGAAGAGGATATGGTCGAGGAGGCAGAACTGGTGGTAGAGCTGGTGGTCGAGGACGTGCTGATGCCGGGTTTGTGAACAGCATAGGAGGTAGAGGACAAGACAATATACGTGCGCATAATTTGAGCATCTCGGCAGCAACATCATCTCATCCTGCCACTGGGTCTTCAGGAGATGCGTCAGGACTGACAGGCATGACTGCAAGTCAAGTTCAGCAGGTTCTTGAATATTTAAATTCAAGAAAAATCAGTTCCAAGCTCCAAGGTAAGACAAATCAAACACCCTGGATTATAGACACAGGAGCTACAAATCATGTCACGTGTAAAAGAGATGATATGATAAATGTGAAAGATATTAGAGCATGTTCTGTGGGACTGCCGGACGGAAAATATGCTCACTCTGAGAAAATAGGAACAGTTATTCTCCCTGGTGGTTTGAGATTGGACAATGTGCTTTATGTGCCACAGATAACTTGTAACTTGATTTCAGTTACACAACTCATTGATGAGGTAGTATGTAATGTTTAATGTACTAACAATTTATGTCTTATACAGGACCGGTTGACGAGGAAGGTGATTGGAGTGGGTGAGCGACGAGGTGGACTATATATGTTCTGTGGTGTGCCTCCAGTTAAAGTGCTTGCGGTGAGTGAAGATACGTATGAGCTGTGGCATCAGCGATTGGGACATCCATCATAGAAAGTGTTACAACAGTTACCGGGTCTGGGTAGATTATTGAAGAAGAATAATGATGCGTGTGATATTTTTCCACGTGCAAAACATCGTAGAAGTAGTTTTGCTAGTAGTTTGAGCAAATCCAGTTGTAGTTTTGATTTGGTTCATATAGATTTGTGGGGTCCTTATAAGACGCGCTCGTCTTCTGGAGCGCAATATTTTCTGACAATAGTAGATGATTTTTCAAGAGGTGTGTGGATTTATTTAATTCAAAGCAAAACTGAGGTTGAAACGATATTTCTTAACTTTATTACGCTTGTGAAACGTCAATTTGGTAAAGAAATCAAAATTGTTAGAAGTGATAACGGAACTGAATTTAATGCATTGCGTGGCTATTTTAAGACTAATGGAATAGTTTTTGAGACATCATGTGTAGGAACACCTCAACAAAATGGAAGAGTTGAGAGAAAACATCATCACATAATGAATGTGGCAAGAGCTTTGAGATTTCAAGCAAATTTACCGATCCGGTTTTGGGGAGAATGTGCTTTGACAGCAGCGTATTTGATTAATCGTACGCCTACACTGGTTCTAAACAACAAAACTCCATATGAAGTTCTATTTGGGAAACCGGCACCATATAATCAGTTGAAAGTATTTGGTTGCTTGTGTTATGCACATGATCAAAGTAGTAAAGGGGATAAGTTTGCAAGTCGAGGAAGAAGGTGTGTCTTTCTGGGTTATCCTTTTGGGAAAAAGGCATGGCAAGTATATGACTTAGACAAAAGACAATTTTTGGTTTTGAGGGATGTAGAGTTTCATGAACATCAGTTTCCTTACATATCTAGGGTACCTGATAAGCCAACTGAGATAGTTCGGGCTAATAATGACATGTGTTGGAGTGATGATGAAGAAATAGTGCAGCAAGAGAACCCAGAAGATATTACTGAGAACCCAAAATACATTACTGAGAACCCGGAAGACAGTACTGAGAACCCAGAATACATTACTGGGAACCAGGAAGGTATTACTGCGAACCCAGAAAACATTACTGAGAACCCGGAAGACATTACTGAGAACCCGGAAGATGATACTGAGAACCCAGAATATATTACTGAGAACCCTGTGGTCTCGAAGGAAGAAGTGACGGAAGCTAGTATGGGTAAAGGAAGGCGACAGAAGATTCCGTCTAGTCGACTTAAAGGTTTTGTAACGCACACTGTACGAGAAAATAGTCCATCTCATGCTCACTCTCCACAGCCATCATCCTCAGGTACGCCGTATCCTTTGACGTATTATGTTAGTTGTGATAAATTCTCTACAGTTCATAAAAAGTTTCTTGCAGCAATTACTGCTGGGTCTGCGCCTAAAATTTTCAAAGAAGCCATGAAGCATCCAGGATGGCGTAAGACAATGGCAGAAGAAATACGAGCTTTGGAAGAACAAGGAACATGGGAATTAGAAGAATTACCGCCGGGAAAGAAAGCTCTTGGTAGTAAATGGATTTACACAAAGAAGTATGATGAGAATGGACAGTTGGTGCGGCTCAAAGCTAGACTGGTGATCTTTGGGAATCATCAAGTAGAAGGGTTGGATTACAATGAGACATTTGCACCAGTGGCGAAAATAACGACAGTGCGGACTTTCCTAGCTGTGGCAGCAATTAAGAATTGGGAAGTGCATCAGATGGATGTACATAATGCATTTCTTCATGGAGACTTGGAAGAAGAAGTGTATATGAAAATACCACCTGGATTTGCTCAAGGTAAGTCTAATATGGTGTGTAGGATGAAAAAATCTTTATATGGTTTAAAGCAGGCTCCTCGGTGTTGGTTTGAAAAATTGTCTGCGGCTTTAAAGAATTATGGGTTTCGGCAATCATATTCCGATTATTCTCTTTTTACTATGACTAAGGGAAAAACCCAACTTAACGTTTTGGTCTATGTGGATGATTTGATTGTTGCGGGTAATGATTTAGTTGCGCTTGATCAATTCAAACTTTACTTGGGACAATGTTTCAAGATGAAAGATTGGGGAAAGTTGAAGTATTTTCTGGGTTTGGAGGTGGCACGGAGTGCACAAGGTTTTTATATGTGTCAACGCAAATATGCGTTGGATATCATCATGGAAGCAGGTTTATTAGGTGCAAAACCTGCAGAATTTCCAATGGAAACTAATCATCGTCTTTCTTTGGACAAAGGAGATTTGTTCACGGATGTGGAAAAATATCAAAGACTGATTGGGCGTTTAATCTATTTGTCTGTGACTAGGCCAGACCTAGCATATTCCGTTCATATTTTGTCTCAATTCATGCAACTGCCGAGAATAGCACATTGGGAAGCGGCTCTTCGTGTGGTTCGATATTTGAAGAAGAATCCTGGGCAGGGAATTTTGTTGCGCTCTGATAGTGGTCTTAATTTGAAAGGATGGTGTGACTCAGATTGGGCTGGTTGTCCCTTAACTAGACGCTCGTTGACAGGATGGTTTGTTCTTCTTGGGTATTCTCCAATATCCTGGAAAACTAAGAAGCAACATACCGTTTCTCGTTCGTCAGCTGAAGCGGAATATAGATCTATGGCGGTGGCTACGTGTGAATTAAAATGGTTGAAAAAATTACTGGGTGATTTGGGAGTTCATCATCCACATGGTATGCGTCTTCTATGTGATAGTCAATCGGCTTTGTATATTGCTCAGAATCCAGTTTTTCATGAACGAACAAAGAATATTGAAGTGGATTGTCATCTGGTTAGAGATGCTATCATGCAGAAGCTTATTGCGCCTTCTTACACTCCTACAACAGTGCAATTGGCGGATATTTTTACTAAATTTTTAGGGAAAGCTCAGTTTCAGTTTCTTATTTCCAAGATGGGCATGTGTGATCTCCATGCTCCGTCTTGAGGGAGGGTATTAGGAGAGTTATATATGGGCTCGAGACTGTTGGTTTGAGACCCAGGATTGAGACCCATCTTCTCAGTCTAATGTCTAAACTGTTATGGACAGTCCAATGTCTCAACTGTTATGGACAGTCAATATAAGGTCGAACTCTAGGGTCTAAAACTAGGGTTGTGTCTTGTATAAGAAGCAGGTTGAATGAATGAAAGAGAGACAAACTATTTTGATATATGTGTTTACAAAGTCTAACAACTTCCATTGATAACAGATCAAACCATAACTTCCCATGAATATCAACAACAACCATGTTATCTCGATCCTCTTCGAATCCTTCCCCGAGCCTCTCAATTAACCATTTCTTCTTCCATTCTCGATCTACAGCGACGCCATCTCTTCTTCACACATCTCTTGGTTTTAGGGGAGTTGTAATGAGAATCGAGAAGAGAATTCTCGATTCAGTGTTGTGTAGTGAACTGGGGTGGCTATTTGCACCCACTGATGGACCACCCAGTAGTAGTCCCTTAACCTGTAATTGGCTCCAGATAACACCGGCCTGTGAAATGATCATAATACTCATTTTGGTTCTATTCCCTCTTCTTTTGCTCTTATTGACTCCGTTGCACCTAATGAACTCAAAAGCAATCATAAGATACATAATTTACAAGAAAACTCGCAAAGAAAGTATAAACAATAGATAAATTTCAAGGCGTTTACCACACCTATCACTTGGCACTTGCCATACTTCCGGTTCTCTTGATCAACAAGTTCAAGAACTTCGGTTCAAGGAATACATTGGTTATATAATCTAAACTCTCATTTCAATCATTGAAACATTCTTAGAGGACGTTATACAGTTGTTACACCATTTCTCGTCAAAGCAATTTCCAAAGTGATTGAAAAATTAATGACTTTCGTCACTAGGTAAAGATAAACTTGGTCGAAGCGAAAAGCTTACCAACACATATTTCGAGATATAAATAGGCGAGGTATACTCGGCTCGAAATACCAAATGTGTATGATCTAGTCTATATATATAGCATACGACTTTTGTCTCGAAGAGTAAGAGATAAAATAGATAGACTTTTGAGTGACAGATAAGTTCAAGTCTCCACATACCTTTTTGTCGAGAAGTTCCACCGGTTCCTTGAGTAGTCCTTATACTTGTATGATGAACCGCCATGAAGTCCTTGAGCTCAACTACACTTACTATCCTAGTCCGAGACTTAGCTATAAGAGACTAGAAATCAAGACTTATAGTTTTGATCACTAACATTGACAAACATGCTTGAGATAACAACGCATGTGAGTTCGACCGAGCAGTGCTCTAACAGTAAATGAATCCAGCTCCAAACGAAAACGGTAACCAAAAGCATCAAGAGCTCAAGTAATTCAACCAAATTTCAAATCTAAAAATCATACTTAATCTCGTTAGTTGACGTAGCAGGGTATCAAACCAAATCAAAACCCTATTTCCTACCAGAAAACACCATTTATGGAGGTGGATGAAGAAAAATACCTACTGCTGTTGATGTAGATAGAAACACATAGATCCGTCAAATTAGTCGCAAAATTGAGATGATTCAATTTAAATCAGCCTTCAAATCTTTATTCACAGTAGCAGCAACAGAAGATGATGGATTAATGGTGGTGATGATTGTTGAAGATGAAGTAATGGTGGTTTTGATGAAGAAACAGGTTAGGATCGGTACCCTCAAAAATTGATTTCTGAGTCTGATACCATAGTAACACATGATAATCCTGATACCTACATTGATGACGGTTTATAATTAAGCAAGCCCAAAGTCCAAAAAAACTCAACATTTTATAGTGGATTTGAGTTTGGGAAAATACCATCATGCCTAAAACATAGGCTTAAGCCACCCCACCAATCCAATTAGTTTTCTAGCCACCCAGCCTTATTTTCCAACTCCCCACTGCTAATATCCTTTGCACACATACATACTCATGCTACTGGTGTCGGTGCTTCAGGGCCTCAATGTTCCGGATCTAGAATGTGATGTCATCTACCGATTGAACATAACCCAACCAAGGTCTAATCATTCCGAAAATGGCAAAATCCAAAGAGTTAAAACTCTAAACACTGTTCCTCACCTCCTGAAGACTCGAGGGTCGACAAGTCTCAACGCCTAAACTCTCAGCTCTGCTTTCAGTGTTGTTTTCGTAATTAGTACTAAAGTTGAAGGTTATATAGTTACTAATATTCTCATTTATTTATTTTTTAATTTTGATAAAATATAATAATAAATTCTCACGAGCATCACGGATAAATAGGGTTTTGAGATTAGGTTTTTCAGACTCTCTACACTCATACTCTCTTTCATTTTAGCTTCTCTCCGTTGCGGCTAGGGTTAACCATCTTTTTCTCTGTACTTTTCATTTCATACTTATTGATTGTTAGGATTTAGATCTACAACCATCTTCTCCACTCCATGGATATATAAGTGTTTCTTTTGTAAGTTTGAATCTCTTGTGAGAAATAAGGGTTAAGGGTTTTTGTTGTTGTAATTTATATTAATAGCCATGGCAAGTTCAAACCCATTTGATTTGTTGGGTGACGAAGATAATGAAGATTTGTCTCAATTGATGGCTAAAGCTGCTTTAGCTGCTGCAGCTAATACTGCACCTCCTCCTCAACAGCAGGTTAAGCAACAGGCTAAGTTGCCTTCCAAGCCACTTCCTCCTGCTCAGGCTGGTGAGATTTTCCGCATTTTATTGATATTTTTATGAAAGTTTCAGTTTTTGATATTATTAGTTGGTTAAAGATTGCATCTTTTTGTGTGTTTTCAGTTAGATTTGGGTGAAACATTGCAGCTTTTATTGTTTCCTAGTCAGATATTGTGTGAAAGATTGCATTTTTCTTTGTTATGATTTTTAATTTGCAATTATCATGTATGAGTATGAAATTATTAATGATTGATTTAGACTTCAGGTAGGTTTTGTTTGATGTTTATCTGATTTATATGTACGCATTAGAGTGATTGGCTTTTCTTTATTCAGTTCTCCAAATTTGTGGTTGATTTATAAAATTTCATTTCATAAATTTTTACTTTCGTTTCATGGATGTGTGGGTGTAAACTTTGTAAACATTCACTAATCTAAATTTAATCTTTTCAGAGTTACTGTTGATAATTTCATATTTATTTTTGGGATTGGTTATGTTATTCTTTGTTTATGAATTTCTATACATTCAGTATTATTTAGGAAAGTGGGTTTGGGTTGTGTTAAACAGTGAATGAAGCTAGGAATGAAGGGCGAGGAGGAGGCCGTGGTGGTGGCCGTGGATTTGGTCGTGGCCGTGGTGGAAACAACCGTGAGCCACGTGAACGTCGCGAGCCACGTGAAGGTGGATACAACCGCGAGCCACGTGAGGGTGGATACAACCGCGAGCCACGTGACTCTGGCAATAACGAGAATACTTTTAGCAGCAATGGAGCCGTCGGAGGATATGGTGCTGGTGATAGGGATGTTGACAGGTCAGAAAGACGTGGGGGTTATGGTGGTTCACGTGGTTCGTCTCGTGGTGGCCGTAGAGGTGGTTTTGATGGTGGAGAAGGTGGTGATGGTCCTCGTAGGGTGTTTGAACGACGAAGTGGAACTGGGCGCGGGTAAGCTTTCTTATTTGCATTGATTAACATATCAACTTTTCGTCTGTATTGGTTTGAAGCATTTACTTTTCTCTGCAGGAATGAATTTAAGCGTGAAGGGGCTGGTAGAGGAAATTGGGGAACCAGTACTGATGAAATTGCTCAGTGAGTGTTTGGTCCATGTGTCTCTATGGGCTTGGTCTTGTCATGTCCAAAAAATTTGTATTTGTGTTTTGCTTTTGTATTTGCTGAGATTTTTAATGTTACAGGGAGACGGAGGAAGTTGTTAATGGAAATGAGAAGAGCGCTGACATCGAGAAACTTTCTGGCGAGGAAGAAGCTGCAGTCGATGCGAACAAGGAGACTCCTGAGGTTGAGGCAGAACCCAAAGAACCTGAAGATAAGGTAGATTCTTTATGGTATACTGTTACTATTTATAGATTGTTAAGTTTTTTTTCCTCACGTAAGTTACTTCGTATGAAAGTACATTCACTAATGGAGATTTTCATTAAAATTATGTAATTTTATATTCATTGTACGCACAACATTCATTCCATGTGTAAAACTTACGTGATGTCCCCTCTTCCGTGGAAGCAGGAAATGACCCTTGAGGAGTACCAGAAAGTTCTGGAAGAGAAGAGGAAGGCTCTGCAGGCACTGAAGGCCGAAGAAAGGAAGGTTGAAATGGACAAAGACTTGAAAAAGATGCAACCTCTTGCATGCAAGAAGACTAATGATGAAATCTTCGCAAAACTGGTGAATTGGATTTCCTCTGACAGTTGGAGTATTTTGCTCAATTTTGTAGATATTTACTAAAGCTTTTACTCTCCTCCTTGTAGGGCGTTGACAAGGAAAAGCGAAAAGAGATTGCCGACAAGGAAGAGAGAGCCAAAAAGGTCTGACTTGGTGTTGCTAAATTACTAAATTTCATTTCTGTTTTATTCTTTCGATGACTTTTCATGCTTGAAATTTGTCTATAGTTCTTTTTAATTTCTAATTACAAGCATTGGTCTAGTAAAGTATGCATACCATAATTTATTCATTATAGTGACATGTATTGTCATAGTTGATGCCTAGGTGATTGCAGTATTAAGATAGTTTTAATAGTCACTTGGCATTGTTGGTCTCTACCATCTATTCGTGTAAGCACAACCTTCAGTACAAGCTATCAGCTGCTTTCGAGTTGGTATTTCCTTTATTACACAGCTCCTTTTCCGAAAGTTGGCACTGTTTCCGCACTGGTCAATAATCACTGTTGACTGCTGATTTGAAGTCAGTTGCTCCTTTAATGTTTGAATGTTTAACTGTGCTGTTAAGGTGAGGGTCTTCATTTGTCCAAATTATAGTACTCTATTGTGGGGTCTTTTTGCTAACATCGCCTTTCTGGACTTTTATGTTGATCGCAGTCTGTCAGCATTAGTGAGTTCCTCAAACCTGCTGATGGCGGCGGAAGAAACTACAACAGCTCTGGTGGGCGTGGCCGGGGACGTGGCCGTAGTTCAAGAGGTGGTGGTAGCGGTTTTGACCGAGGCAACAACACAGCAAGTGCAGTGGCTGCTCCTTTAATTGGAGATCCTGGGCAGTTCCCAACTCTAGGTGGCAAGTGAGACTTGGACCTCTTAACTAGCTTCCTCCTGCAATCTCGTTGGTTTACCTAGGGTGGGTCTTCCAGTTTCCATTGATCTGGAGGAAGTTAGGAGTGGCAGAGATGATAATCAGGAAGTTACATTCCTGTTAATCTGAAGATTCCTTCGAACTTATTTTAGTGGGTTAAATTGTAAATTTTTTGGTATTTATGTGTTTTACAATCGTGGTTTCTTATTCCTCGACTGTTACTGATTTGCATGCACACCCTTCTAGAAATTTAGGGTATATGGATATTCATCTGTGCACTTCAGACTAGAGTTATGTAGTTCAGTTTTGCTACTTCAGTAGATTGACAATTTTGTTTTCTTAATTTCTTGTCTTTTGCACTTGTAGCTGCTAATGTGATACTTGAGAACTAGATGTTTCGGTACTCCCGGTAAAACTCATTTGATTGTATGTGGATCATGTTAGGTTGACGCATCTCCCTTGTGCTACAAGTCTGAGATACGGAAAACATAGATAAGGTCATCGTATGCAGTAACCATACACATGTTTTCAAATCTTAGTTTAATTTCATTTTGGAAAAAGGGTTTCTTTGTTCTGTCTAATGACCACAAGAACCAAGTTTCCACATTAGGGCACCCTTGTACTACCAATTGGGCGGAGAATTGTTGGTTAAGGTTATTTTCACATTATTTCTAGTTTCCCGCACCGTTTTGAGCTGTACCTGGAATTGGTTTGGGTTTTGCGTCAAGAGAAAAGAAGAGTGAATACACCATCAACTCTGGGATCCTGCGGAAACAAGTAGATGCAGCCATAACCCACTACCTCCACACCTCTGGCTCCCCATTGGCCTAAAAGAAGCTGTGCCACAACCACAGAGTCGAATGAATCATCTCGACAAGATAATGACACAGCAACAACATAATTCGATCACCTGATCATTGAGCAGTAAATCCCATATGATGTATCATAGAAAATTTAATAACCTAAACGAAGTATAGTATGATATGATGTATCAAAATTTTGCTAATTTATTGGCTTTTTTTTTTTTTTGTTGTTGTATCTATTACAGTTTTAGTGTTACATCTATAGGTTTAGCTAACTTGTGTCAAATGATAAATTTTGAAAAATATGGTTGCTTTTTTAGTGAAAATGTTCCCCCAAATCTCTTTTTTTCCTTATTAGATCTATGAATGTTAGGAAGATTGAGCTGAATGAGAATTCCACTCTTTCTTACTAGAAAAATAGAACTGAGTCAATGTCCCACTTAAACACTCATCATGATTGCAGAGTGTCTAACTGGAAAGGTGAACATTTGGCTCAATCAGGAAGACTTATTTTTGTTCAACACACCCTTAAAACTTCATCTAACTATCATATGAGCTCTTTTCTTCCCTCTGATACCATCATCAACAAGATGAAAAATTCTCAAAGAGATTTTTGGTGGGGGAAAAATGGGCACAAGGGTTACTATCACAAAAAATGGGAAAATGTTTGTACTCATAAATTGAATGGTGGATTAGGTTTTAGGAATTTAAGGAAAATGAATTCAACTCTTCTAACCAAAACAACTTGGTTGCTAATTCATTCTCCTAATGAACTATGGGTGAAAATCCTGAAGTGTAAGTACTTTAAGAATTGTCATCCTATAGTCATGGAATACGTCTTGGGTTTGTTTTAGTATCTGTCATGGTTTAGATATTTTAAAACAGCATGCCCTCTGGGATATTAGGGAATGTAGTATTGCTAATGCTTTTTATGACAACTGGATTATAAGCTGTACCGCTCTGCGCTAGCTATCCTAATCCTAATTATAAAGTTTCTGATTTTATCATTTAAGACACAAAAAGTTGGAATGTTCCCTCAGTCCAGGATTTCTTTATTAGTGATAACAGTAAAAAAATATGTAATATGAGAATTCCCATTTGTGGTAGTGATACTCTTGTTTGGCTACATAATAAGAATGGTGTTTTGATTGTTAAATTTGTTTATAAATTGCTTGCTACCGAACTTCCTCATAACTCTACTCATAATCCTGATATTAAAACTTATAAAGTACTTTGGAAGTCCTCACTTTTGCCAAGAACTCAACTATTCTTTGGAATTGTGTGGAAAACATTCTTCCTACAGGTAACAAGCTTGCTAGATATAACAATAACCATGATGATAGATGCAAAATGTGTAACTCATGTGCTTCTGAAACTCCAGAACATATGCTCTTGCATTGTTCTTTCTCTAAAAGTGTTTGGTATAATATCCCTGTTGTGAGCCAGCATGTTTTACAGGATTCTGATACCCAAATTAGTGTTAAGGAATGGATTTCCAAATGGTTTTCTACTAGTCATCTACAAGACCACCTTGTTACTGCTATGACAACTGCCTGGTGCATTTGGAAAGACAGATGCTCTAAAGTGTTTGAGGACAAAATCTTAAATTCCCAAGTCACAGCTAGAACTGTTATTAGAATAGATGAAGATACTGTCAATTCTTTAGCTGCAGATTCCTTCTCTCATAATGTTAGCACAACCACTATTAATGAGTCTAATAGTTTTCTGTCTGTCCCCCAAGATTGCCTTACCATATACTGTGATGCCTCTTTTGATAAAGATACTAACAAAGCTGATGTTGGAATTGTGGCAATGCATTCTACATGTAGATTCAATGAATCCAAACTAGTCTCAGGAAGAGATGTCAGTCCTGAAGAAGCTAAAAGTACTACACTGCTGGGGGCTGCTAAATGGATTAAGGAAAGAAATTTCCAGAATATTTACTTAATTAGTGATGCCAAAAATGTTATGGCTTGTTTAAATAAATGCAAAGGCCAAATTAGTTGGACCTCTTGCTATGTCTTAGATGATTGCTTGTTTCTATTACATGATACCAATATTCTCTGCTTTAAACATTTTAAGAGAGAACTAAATGGTCTTACAGATATAGCTGCTAAGCATAGTAGAGTTCTAAATCTTACAGGAGAATGGTACGAGGATAACTGTTCGAACGTACTTCCTCCAAAATGCTGTAAACTCTTACTAATCAATGAAATTTAATTTTCCTAGAAAAAAAAAGAAAGATAACTTGTGTTTATTAGGTCTACTTGTATAATTAAAGTCTTTTATAAATTAGTATAGCTTTCTATTTCTATTAGTATTAGTTGTTCTTAATTCTAGTACAGTTGTATTTGTAATAACAACTGAGTTGTAATTATACCCGTTTGTTTTCTTTATCTGCTATTATTTTATCGTAGCATATCTATAATTGCTACTTTTATAAAGCACTATGTCCCCTTTGTAATTTTGAGACATGATAGTTATTTAGAACTAAATTCAGGACGACAACCAAGAATAAGGATTGTTAAACGCTTATGCTTCTTACTGACTGCTTCTGTATTTGTTTAGGCTGGGATTAACAATTTTAAAGGCTGGGATATAGCTGTTAAATTATCTGTTTCTTTACTTCCTAGTTGTCTTCTACTAGCATTAACAATTTTAAAGGCTGGGATATTTCCACAACTATGAAGGCTAACCGACTTTGTATTGTGAAGTTGTTGGGGCCTAATCAAATCCGCAACTTTCACTTTTAGTTTGTTGTATAAAAATATGAATTTCCAGCTAATTGTGTCAAAAAAAACAAAAAAAAATATGAGTTTATTTCAAGCTGACTATTAATTGAATTACAAGTTACAACAATTAACTAAATACCAACTTAAGTGGATAAATAAAGAAGACGCAAAAGATTAGTATTTTGGCGTGGAAACTGGGATTCAGAGATACCTATTTATATAAACCGCAATCACACGGTGTCTAACTAGTAGAACAAAAGCAAGTACGGGTCGTTCCCACGAGGAGCAGTGGAAATATCAATAACTAATATTCCTAATTGACTAACAAGAAAAGATGTTTTTGAGATTTTTATAATAAAAAATGAAATAATAAAATTAAAGTAACAAAATAAATTCAATTCACAGAGAGACGATAACCAAGGTTTTATGGTATCCACCACTATTTCTTTTCAAATACTGAAATGAAACATAATTATGAATATATGTTTATTGTTCGTTCTATTGGCATCACCTATTATATGTGTTAGAATCACAAATGTCACTGGTATACCCTAAACATGACACATCAAAAGAATAAATCCAAGCATGCACCATCAAATTGCATCAGCGATAAAATTATACGAAACTAAAATATTGATTCACAAATAATATCTGACTCTTCGAAGCATAACCCATCAAAGAAATTAACCCAAACATGAAATATCAAATAATGAAACAAATATATTTTTGAACCTAACAATTACACACAAAGGTTACAAGAAACCGGTGAAGCAACAACTCATATTATCATTAAGTCAATAAACAATATTCAAGAATTAAATTATCCAAATCAAAACAGCCTATTACCCAAGTGGTTTCAATCCATAAAAACCCTAGTTATTAAAGATCTAGCAAGACATTATTATGGGTTTCTTAAAACCCATCAAAAGTAATAACAAAATAAGAACCATTAAACCGTGTTATTGTCTTCGTCGTCTCTTGTTCGTCTGCTCTAAAACACCTCTACGACGCTGCTTTCTTTTCCTCCTCTCTGGCCGTCAGCTTGCGGCTCTCCGTCCAGTAGCCGATCCTCGACAACCAAAACTAGAAATGAAAACCCTATTCTCTGTATTCGGCCGTCTAATCACCACTGCCAGTTGAGAAGCCATCTCAGCAAACACCGTTCTTCTCATTTTGTTTGCTGCCATCTGAATTTGATGCTCAGATCAATCTACAGCCACGACCAACACCATTCTTCTTTGCAGCCGATCGATCAACCAACACACACACACTCCAGTTCATCACCTGCAATTACCCATTTCAGAAAAATACCACCTTCGTTCACTGCCTGTTTTTTGTCCACGGTGAACGATGAATCACCACCAGCTCCACCAGCGAAATGCAGCTTTTCTGCCAATTAATCATCACCAGCAGAACAAACCCATTTTCCTTCCCTGTATCAGCTCATACTCCAACACTTCCATTAACCCCAATTTCAATTGATGCCAAGACCCATCCAGATTCCATTTTCATTCAACCACAGCAGATCGATCGAGAAGAACCAGCATCACCAGTTCACAATCGAACCCATTCTTCTTGAAATGGTAAACGTCTCCCTTCTTCAACATATACAATCAAGTGCCCTAGTTTGCTACTGTGTGAAGTTGGGAAGAAGAATTGAGAAACCATTTTTTCGTTTTCTTTTTCTGTAGTGCAGACACATGAGATGGGATAAAGAAATAGTGGTGGTGATGACAGAGTGCTACTAGAGTGTATCAACTTAGTTAGCCGCTGGATTTGTTTGCACCCCACGAGTGTCACAAGCTTCATGACTGCCGGTCCTCAATTCTCCCCTTCAGGTGACCATGAGTATAACTGTGGTGCTTTTTGTCGCAAAATGCTAATTAGCCTCTAATATAGTTGTTTATCCTTCGGTGATCGGAATTGTTCGTATTTCGTGTAAATGGTCTAAAACAATATTATTAGCAGAATAACGAGGCTTAGCTAATATAAATATGGGTCTAAGATATAACACATAGGTGCTGATCAACATCCCCATACCTATATTTTGCTAGTCCTCGATCAATACAAAGAACTGACCCGCTACACAGCTGGTCATAGCATAAGAGAGAGTTAGACCCGCTACACAGCTGGTCATAAAATGAAAATTTGAAATACCATACCAGAACCCGCTACACAGCTGGTCATAGAAAATACCATAGAAAAGACCCGCTACACAGCTGGTCATAATCCAAACAATCAAATTATAATTTTTTTCATTTTATATTTTTTTTTGCTTTTTTAGACCCGCTATACAGCTGGTCATGATATTCAAAAAATTTTCTCTTTTTTTTAGACCCGCTACACAGCTGGTCATCTTTTTTTTTAATTAACGAAAATGCCACTACACCCCCACACCTAAACTTTACATTGTCCTCAATGTAATCGAGTCATCCAACATAATAATTAAGATGGGAAGTTCAAGCAAACAAATAAAGATAAAGAAAAGAAAACAAATCTGATGGGTTGACTCCCATGAAGCGAAATCGTATGGGTTGACTCTCATAAAGCATAATCTTTGTATCCCTGCTTGCGCACATAAAGAACCTCAAACAAGGTGAGGTTGCACCAAAGTAAGCAGCAAAGCATATATATAAAGTCTGGAAAGTTGGGATCAATCCAACGAATCAGGTCAGCTGTAAATATGAACCTGCAAACACTATAAAATTCTAAAAAGATGTGTAAGTCCATTCCTAATAGAAAACAATCCTTAGTCGAGATAAGTAAATCACTCACATGGACAACCGACATAGAATCCATATTAGTTTCTATTCGAGAAGCACACTCTAAATCAGGTTCTAAATCAGCTGAAATACGTTCGGTCGACACATTATCTTCCCTAGAAATCATAGGAATCAATGCATTGACAACGTAAAAAGGCATAAAATCATCCAACTCGGCACAATGGTTTAAACATGCATCTAGTGATTCATCAGTAACTCTTAAGTCTGGTTCTAAGTCCGCGGAAATAACTTCCGTTGGTGAGTTACCTTGATCAACTATTGGAAGTCGCAATGCATTGACAATATCAATAAGCATCGGGTCATCCGAATCAGCAAAGTGTGCTAAACAAACAGATAAAGGCTCAAAATCATCGGTACAAGTTATCTGACCAATATTAATATGTTCAACATTCACATCTGCATTCATAAAATCACAAGATGGATCAGCGAAAGAGGAGCTCAACGGGACAACAATATCATGAATCGACTCATCATTATCTGCAACTAGAATCTCACTATTCGAATGACTAGAAGGTATCTCATAATGAACGTCTACTGTCCTAAAGTCGTTAGACTCAACAATAGTATCTTCTGTATAAATATGTTCTTCTAAATCATCATTATCTGAATAAATGACGTCTCTAACACAACTCTCATCCTTTTGAATAGACAAATAATCAGTTAAATGATCATGAGTAGGGTAAGATACAATAGATTCAGATATTATATCGGTATCATAATTCCTAAAATCACTTCTAGTGTCAAGTTCATTTTCACCCTGATGGTATTGGGGTTGATACTCATCTGAATAACCACCCATAGCAAAATTATGTGGATTCCAAGTTCCATACCTGAGACGATTATAAGCAAGAACTTCCTTATACCGTGACCCATACATGTATTCCCCAAGCGTCACATACGACGTCTCGTGCAAAGCACTCATCGTTCTCAAAAAGGCTCCTGAAATAAAATTCTGAAGCACAAAACAAGTCAAAAGGAAAAATAAATCCTAAAAATTAAAAACACTGTACAAAAAGATTAAAAAAAAAAACCTAACTATTTACAAAATCAAAAATACTAATGACAATATTCCACAACCGCTCCCCGGCAGCGGCGCCAAAAATTATTGGGATCCGTAGATACCTATTTATATAAACCGCAATCGCACGGTGTCTAACTAGTAGAACAAAGGCAAGTACGGGTCGTTCACACGAGGAGCGGTGGAAATATCAATAACTAATATTCCTAATTGACTAACAAGAAAAGATGTTTTTGAGATTTTTATAATAGAAAATGAAATAATAAAATTAAAGTAACAAAATAAATTCAATTCACAGAGAGACGATAACCAAGGTTTTATGGTATCCACCACTATTTCTTTTCAAATACTGAAATGAAACATAATTATGAATATATGTTTATTGTTCGTTCTATTGGCACCACCTATTATATGTGTTAGAATCGCAAATATCACTGGTATACCCTAAGCATGGCACATCAAAAGAATAAATCCAAGCATGCACCATCAAATTGCATCAACGATAAAATTATACGAAACTAAAATATTGATTCACAAATAATATCTGACTCTTCGAAGCATAACCCATCAAAGAAATTAACCCAAGCATGAAATATCAAATAATAAGACAAATATATTTTTGAACCTAACAATTACGCACAAAGGTTACAAGAAACCGGTGAAGCAACAACTCATATTATCATTAAGTCAATAAACAATATTCAAGAATTAAATTATCCAAATCATATTGGTCTATTGCTATATAATCAAATCAAAACAGCCTATTACCCAAGTGGTTTCAATTCATAAAAACCCTAGTTATTAAAGATCTAGCAAGACATTATTATGGGTTTCTTAAAACCCATCAAAAGTAATAACAAAAAAAGAACGATTAAACTGTGTTATTGTCTTCGTCGTCTCTTGTTCGTCTGCTCTAAAACACCTCCACGGCGCTGCTTTCTTTTCCTCCTCTCTGGCCGTCAGCTTGCGGCTCTCCGTCCAGTAGCCGATCCTCGGCAACCAAAACTAGAAATGAAAACCCTATTCTCTGTATTCGGCCGTCTAGCCGCAGCCTCCCCCTTTTCTTTTTCTTCTGATATTTATGTGAGACTTCAAGCCTGACCGAGCCAGTATTGCCTCAAACAAGACCGAGCCCAAACTGCCAAAGCCCAATCCAAGATCACCATTTTCCATATCCAGACTCTTTCCTGCGAGAATAAACCCATCCAGTGTTCATACTGATTTCTGCATTCAACTCCGGCCACACTCCAGCTTTATGGCTTCTCTATCGGTCCAACAGCTCAGGCAAAAATCACCTTTTATACTGACTGCAACTATCTCATAATCGACCGCACATAATCCATCTCCACCATCACTAGACACCATCATTAGCCAGCACTGGTTCCTTTTTTTCCGAGAACGGTAATCATTAAACTCAATCATGGATAATCGACACATTTTGCAGGAACTGATGCTGCTAATACTTCATCACGGCTCATCCACAGTTGCTTATTCCATCTCCATTTCTCATCCACAAACCCATAAATTCCATTGCAGTGATGACGACAGCTTCCTGCTTGGGAAAGACGAAAAATGCATGGCTTCTTTCACATTTGAATAGCACGGAAAACTTGATATTTTATTCACCAGCAAGAAGCGGTGGAGAGTTAACCACGTCTCCCATTCAATCACTAGTTTACTCCCACGTACAGTCTTCATCGACGATGATCACCATTCTCGATCAATGGAACTAAGTAGTAGCACCATCAACTTTCGATTAATCTCTGTCCATCTAATCACCACTGCCAGTTGAGAAGCCATCTCAGCAAACACCGTTCTTCTCATTTTGTTTGCTGCCATCTGAATTTGATGTTCAGATCAATCTACAGCCACGACCAACACCATTCTTCTTTGCATCCGATCGATCAACCAACACACACACACTCCAATTCATCACCTGCAATTACCCATTTCAGAAAAATACCACCTTCGTTCACTGCCTGTTTTTTGTCCATGGTGAACGATGAATCACCACCAGCTCCACCAGCGAAATGCAGCTTTTCTGCCAATTAATCATCACCAGCAGAACAAGCCCATTTTCCTTCCCTGTATCAGCTCATACTCCAACACTTCCATTAACCCCAATTTCAATTGATGCCAAGACCCATCCAGATTCCATTTCCATTCAACCACAGCAGATCGATCGAGAAGAACCAGCATCACCAGTTCACAATCGAACCCATTCTTCTTGAAATGGTAAACGTCTCCCTTCTTCAACATATACAATCAAGTGCCCTAGTTTGCTACTGTGTGAAGTTGGGAAGAAGAATTGAGAAACCATTTTTTCGTTTTCTTTTTCTGTAGTGCAGACACATGAGATAGGATAAAGAAATAGTGGTGGTGATGATAGAGTGCTACTAGAGTGTATCAACTTAGTTAGCCGCTGGATTTGTTTACACCCCACGAGTGTCACAAGCTTCATGACTGCCGGTCCTCAATTCTCTCCTTCAGGTGCCCATGAGTATAACTGTGGTGCTTTTTGTCGCAAAATGCTAATTAGCCACTAATATAATTGTTTATCCTTGGGTGATCGGAATTGCTCGTATTTCCTGTAAATGGTCTAAAACAATGTTATTAGCAGAATAACGAGGCTTAGCTAATATAAATATGGGTCTAAAATATAGCACATAGGTGTTGATCAACTGTCAGGGAATCAACCAACCAACAACTATACAACATCTATCAGGTTTGGTCCATTGCAAAAGCCTTTAATTTTAACGAGAGTCATGTAAACTTCTCTCTGAAACCTTAGCCAACAAGAGTCATATGAATTTCCTTGAACAATCTCTCTAATTCCAATACCATGGATCAGCAAGGGAAAAAAAGAAAGCAAAAACATCAATCTTGGGCAAACTCAACCTTACTTATGTCTTTCCTCAGACTTTTCGAGGCGACCCATTACTTGGAAAAACAATTAGCAAGGACAAGATATCGTCATGGAAAGAATGGATCGGGCTATTGCCATACAATACTGGCGAACCGCCAACCCACATGCAATAATTACTCACCTTCCCCGAATAGTATCATACCATTCACCGATTCTGTTCCGGACAAAGGCAATTAATTGGTATTGACCTAGAACTAAAAACTGGAATACCTTTGGCTTGCCCACTCACAACTACAACATGTAATCAGTTTAGATTGGATCCAAGAACAAGAAGACATGGAACTGTCACTTGACCTACAATTAAAGCCAATAAAAACTATCCAAGTTCTGAGCAATTAGAACATGAAAATTCTTGGCCATATCCTTACAATGATAAAAAAAATCAACGATCCAGATTAAACCAGCGCAACACCAATGTGCCACCCAAAATGGATATGAATTGATATACTGGTTACAACAAGAAAAACAACTTAAAATTCTTCACACGATCCTTCTCCAGTGCCATGCAACTTATTAGAAACAACGATCAATAATCTAATAAAAACAATTGGGATATGACAACACCACATCCTACCATACAAAATCCATTATACATCAATATCGCGGATGCAACAACATACATCAACTACATGATCAACATAACAATTAGGCCAACGATAAAGTCACCATCATCCGTCTCATGATTGACCACTTCAATGAATAATATATGGCCCGGAGTACGACGATAAATGATGTTAATTTTACGAAAATCATTCCTAGATTAACATCGTGACGATATACCATACTTTGCAGCCCAGAGTACCCATAAAGAAGTGAAAATGAGGGAGTACCAACTATAGCACCAAATTTTTCGTCCGGAAACCTGTATGGACGAACTTGTTAAGTCAGTAAATAGATCAACAACAAAGATCCTTGTACCTGATTCTTAAACAATTTTACTTGGACGATCTCAAAATAAATATCCAAGAATCATCCTAGTATGTACTCGAACTGTATACGAATGAAACTCCTACAAAAACAAGTCTTGTAATTTATTTTTTAATACACAAATTTACAAGAGCAAATCTTGTAGGTTCCGTAGAGTTTGATCTTAAAAAATGTCTATGTTATCTAACATACTACCTGTGATATTCCTATCATAAAGATAAAAAGTATAACACGGAAAAAAATAACACAAGACACCAGAAATTTTGTTGATGAGGAAGAATTCAATGTGCAGAAATACCCTAGGACCTAGTCCAGTTTTGAACTTCGCGCTGTATTAAGCCGCTACAGACACTAGCCTACTATCAGACTTCGAACTAGAATGTACTTGAGACCGAATCAACCCTACGAATAATTTTGTTTCAGTTTTTATTCTACTTTCTTGGATCTCGTAAGAGTTTATGCACTTGATTCCCCTAGCGACGTCCTTTACATCCTTATGAGTTGCTTTATCCTAAGTGAAGACTTTTTAACTAATTTTCCTCTAACATATAGCCTATTGATTTTTATTTAGATATGTTTCAATCAAGTCTTAGAAATCTGTTTGCAATAGAACGATGTCTAGCAAACCTCAATGTACCAGAACACTTACATTTTTATCAAAGTGAAGCATAGATCACTACAACCTCACTAAAACTATCCAAACAAATCAAAGAAGAGTCGAGATATTTATCTTGTGGAATCATAAAGTCTGAGACGAAGAGTACTTTGTGATTTCTATCTATCTTGTTCTTGATTTATAGTTTGTGAACTACAATAATCAATAAAAACAAGTTCCAGATATCAAGAACTAACCTATAAAATATATTCTGACCGGCTTCATGAATCCCTTAGTGAAGACTTTAAAAGTCGTAACCTAGTATAGTTTCATAAAGAAACTTAGGTCTTCAGAGGACGACCCTAGTCGCAACTAGGATACAAAAGTGCCAGGATTGAGATTCTAGTTTGCAAAGAATCCTCTTTTTCTAATAATGAACAAGGATAGGTAGATTATAATAAATGCTAAGTTTGTAAACTTGTTTCCATGTTTACGTATTACTTTGATATCAAGTAAGCTTAACTTCTCAGTATAGAAAGAACATGTAAGAATGTGAGAAGTTTTCCTTAAATTACAAAGAATAATGTGCAACTACATATTTTTCAAAATAAGCTCCATGGGTCCCAAGTAATGGTTTAGTTGATCGTGAACTTTCAAGCATAAGTTGGAAGTTTAGTAACTCAAAAGACTAAAACAGTTCGTGAACTAACTAAAGCAGTTCATGAATAATTTGTCGTCTCGGAGTTCAATTTTTTTTTGTATTGATAAGTTCGCGAACTGCTCAAATCTGTTCGTGTACTCAAGTTACAAAAATGTCCAGGAACCTCTTAAAATCACCCAGTTTGCGTACTGACCAAATCAGTTCACGGATTATAAAATATAAAAGTATCCAAAAACATTTCAAAATCAAATAGTTCGCAAACTGACCAAACCAGTTTGTGTACGCGAGTTGATTAGAGAATAATTCATAAAGTATTATTATTTATGAGTTCCAAGTTCGTGAACTGAGCAAATTTCGTGAACATAAAAACTCACTTGACTACTTCTTCTGAACTTAACACGCAATTATGATATTTCTAACAATAAATTATTCTCAACCTATTATGCAATAAGTTCTATATTGCTTGAATTTAAGATTGGAGTTTCACCAAGTAATAACTTGTACCCTAGATTTCTTTTTTGCAATATTTATCGTAATGCTAAAGTCATACGATATGTTTCAGTAGATAAAATGGTAAATAATATGAGTAAATAGGATAGTCTGTTTTCACATACCTTTGTTGATGAATTTCTCGTTGATGTCTCCGTTATTCTTCAGTTTTCGATCTTCAAGGTCGACTGCTGAATTCTGATATTCGACTACCATGCTCTATTCAAAGTCCTAGACTGACCATAGTTGACCATAAATCAAGATATAGTTTTGATAAACTAAATTTTACAACAAGCTTGATATACAAAAACTTGTGAGTTTGACCGAACGATACTCTGACGAAATCCCACTTTGTCAACCTTACAATCAGTTACATGTGTATTTAAAAACATATAAAGTCTCGGCACCATCTCCATAATGCTTCTTAATTTATTAAATCTTCAACACTCTTGAATTATTTGTTCTTCGAGTTCTTCTATGGTTCTGAATGTGTTCGTTCAACACGTTTTTCTTGAAAATCTTTAGCTTGATAACAACTTATGAGAATACTCAAATCATTTACAATAATAATCAATCTATTTAATGTATCTTTACCTACTTCAAAGTCCATTGTACCAAAGTTTTAAAGCAATACTACAGTGATATGTTCTCCCTCTAAGTCTTTACGTGTCTCTTTTTGTTAGATTGAAGTTCACCTTCGCATACGTAATTCACCCCCCCTAGACAAATTTTCCCCATTTTTATCATAAATCGACAAATCTTTCCAATAGGAATTGTAATGAACTACGCACCCTTAAGAGATAATCAAACTGAAGATAACATACCAGCCTTTTGGATGATTCCACCAAGTCTTACGACTTAGCATCTTCACCCATGAAATATTTTTTAAAGGTATTGTTCTCTTCCAATATTCCGGAGCCGCACTCCTCAATATTTAAGAATAAGTTCAAATTGGACTCTCCGTCATTTATGCCATTCAAGAAAAGAATAACAAGAGTGACCTTTCTCTATAAAAGACAAGGTGTCACTTATCACCAATTATAAATAAAGAAATTATAGATCAATAAATAATGGTCTTATATTTTAGAGAAATCCAAAATATATTCCTAAGAGACAAAATAATCATCAACAAAAATTTGCTCCTCTCAGCCAATTGTGAACAAAGAGTAAATAGTGTAATTTTTGTGATATAATTTTCATACGAATTTATTCTGTTCTACCCATGTAATAACGTATGAAATAACGAGGGTAACAAGTACACCACAATCGTTTCGTATCAACCTACTACAGACACACCCTGTGTAATCTTACAAAAATAATAACTACCAAAAGATTACTTTAACAAGGTGTAACTTGGTATATAATACAAGTTTGTGACCAGATCATCTATGGGATCAAATACCAAGTTGATTAACGTACGCGAATGGTTACTTAAGTATAATAACAATTATAATGTGGAAGGGAAAATAATCACACATGTACACAAAATTTTGTTAACGAGGAAAACTGCTTGGCTGAAAATCCCTCGGACCTAGTCTAGTTTAATTAGAATACTGTCAGAATTAAACGGCTATAAAAGTTGACTATCGCAACTTCGTACAATAGAGACCTAGTAAACTACCTAGTTACTCAGTTCCTTCGGTATCGCTGCGCCTACAACCAATATGGTATACATACGTGAATCCCAAGACAGTCAACTATCTTGAGTCACTTCACCTTCCGTAAATACTTCTGCGCTCAACTCATTTGGATCGTAATCCGAAACAGTAAAATACTAATCTATTTCAGTAACTACCTCACTGTATTTCTCACAAATCCGACAATGATCAGAGATGAAGTTGAGTATACCGGATATTACGTTTAATCAATATAAACTACTTTTCTCAAAGATTAAACCAAGACAAAGATTGTAAAATAATCCATCTCAGTGAACAAGCTCTATCTAAGCAACTCTACAAGGAGGAGCAACTAGACAGTTTGTTTTGATCTTTCAACAAATCTATTGTCTATCGAAATATATTACTTGTTTGGATCTTAGAGAATCAAGTGTGCACGAAGTATCACAAATAATCAGACTACCAGAAAGAAAAAGTCTCAAAGTCTTCAATTTTAAAATAATCGTTGCACAAACAGCTTGATTCTTACTAATAATCAATAACAAACAGAACAGAGTATGTTAACAGTGAATGATCATTAGTTTTATCTATTAGATCTGAATCACGAGATCTGTAGTAGTCAATCTCAATCAAACTTGAGTGTCCTTATATCACAAGAAAAGGCCCATGAAATAATCAAGTTTGATCTATCAAGGATAACTATACCGTTAGTCAATCAAATCAATAACTAAAAACTAAAATAACAATGCGATTTAGTTTTTCCACCAACGGTACTACTAAAAGCTTCTCTATCCCAAAGAAAACTTTATATAAAGGAAACACATGAGATTTTACTTAATTATATTATTCTCCTCTATCAACTAGTTGTATTCCTACAAAAATGGGTTAGGCAGTGTGTCAATGGATGATCCTGTAAGAGTAAAAGCTCTACTATTTATAATGTTATGACCAATGCTTGAGTGAAAGACAAGGTATTTCCATTTTCAAAATTCTCAAAGATATTCAAAGAATATTATTTCTGGATTTACCAAATACCAACTGTATTTCAACTCAAAAACCGAAATCACTCTTCTTTAATAACTAATATTAGTTAGCATACATATACTTTACTAATTGTTAGAGCATTGCTCGGTCGAACTCAAAAGTGTTGCTATATCAATCTTATCGTCAAATTTAGTTGATCAAAACTATATCTTGATTTCTGGTCTACAGTTAGTTAAGTCTTGCATTAGGATAAAAGTGTGTAGTTGATAATCGGATATCACTGCGTTTTACCGTTTGAAGACGAAGATCAATCGAAGCTTTTGAATAACTTCTTCAAAAAAAGGTAAGTGAAGACCGAACCACTTATTTCTCAAGTTATAGTCATCGCATGTCTAATTAGACTATTCCAAGCATATCAAAAATTTCAATTGAAGTTTATCTTGGTAATTAGTTCTCGAAATATATATAACTAAGCTTAATGAACATTTATTCATACTTGATGAATTTAGGTTAAGAACAATTTGTTGTTCATAATCTAAATTGTGATTCAAGATTATCATTCGAAAATAGCCTGCAATAGTGATACGCGTCGTTGATGTTATTTGGGAATGTTTCAAATTGATTTAGAGAAAAATATAGAACTACTGTAAATATGGATCCATGACAGTATGCATACTAGTTCACATATTGGAGAAAACTGTTATAGGTCCGGAACCGTAGTATATGTACTCAGTACACGTACCATAATAGCAATATGTCGACAATAGATTTTTGGTATGCGTACCCAGTATCCGTACCATAAAAAGCTTGTTACTCGTGAATCAAGAATGGTACGCATACCTAGTGAAAAAGTGGGGGTACAACAACCACACCAATATTTCGCTTAGCAATCTGTATGCACAAAATCCAATATACTTTCTATAGAATCAACTAGACAGTCAGCCTCAATCTAGACAGAAAGTATATCAAAGAGTTTATATCTCAATTTCTCAATTTGATATATACTCAAGCAAATAGAAATCTGCGAGTCTTTATCAAATACTAGAGAGATAACTTGGATGGTACCAAAGACCAATATCCAAGTGTCAATCAATTTAAATCAACCAAAAGGTCGGATATTTGATTGAACAACGCACAACCTGTGATATTTCAATTATATAAAAAAATATAATGCGGAAAAGAAATAACATAGACACCAGAATTTTGTTAACGAGGAAACCGCAAATGCAAAAAAAACCCGGGACCTAGTCCAGATTGAACACACACTGTATTAAGCCGCTACAGACACTAAGCTACTCCAAATTAACTTCGGTCTGGACTGTAGTTGAACCCCAATCAATCTCACACTGATCCAAGGTACAATTATGCTCCTACGTCTCTGATCCCAGCAGGATACTACGTACTTGATTCCCTTAGCTAATCTCACCCACAACTAAGAGTTGCTATGACCCAAAGTCGAAGACTTTCATAAAAAAACCTGTATCACACAGAAAAGTCTATGATAATAGATAAATCCGTCTCCCACGAATATACCTACGAGTTTTGTTCAGTCTTTTGATAAATCAAGGTGAACATGAACCAATTGATAAACCGGACTTATATTCCCGAAGAACAACCTAGTGTTATCAATCACCTCACAATAATCCTAATCGACGCAGCGAAAAAAGATATTGTGGAATCACAAAAAATGAGACGAAGTGTTTGTGATTTCTTTTATATCTTTCCTATCGGAGATATCAATCTCAAGCCAATTATTACAATTGTACTCGTACGATAGAAACAACAAGATCAGATCACACAACTACGAGAAAGTAGTATCGGTCAGGCTTCACAATCCCAATGAAGTATTTAAGTTGTTAACCTGATTTAGAAGAAGAAACCAAAGGTTAAAGGAGAATCGACTCTAGCTTAGCACAACTAGTATCACACAGAAGGTGTGGGGATTAGGTTTCCCAGTTGCTAGAGTTCTCCCTTATATAGTCTTTCAAATCAGGGCTTGCAATCAATGTTAGCTTGGTAACAAAGCATTCAATATTCACCGTTAGATGAAAAGATGATTTAGATTCAATCTAATATATTTCAACCGTTAGATCGAAAACTAGCTTGTTACACACAAATGAAATGCACGTTTCTAGGTTTGTGTAACCGTACCAAACTTGTACATTTGTTGGTTCAACAATAGTCAGCCAAATGGTTATCCATATGATCACTTTCATATCAACCATATTCTTCTTCACCATAACTAGTTCAAATGACTCAAATGAACTAGTTAGAGAGTTTTTCAATTGCAATGAAATATTATGTAACTACACAAGACACAATCGAAGCAAAAACGATTTGATTCACTCGAATTGGTTCATGAACTATATAACCACAGTTTGCAATTTTCATTCCTTAGTTTATATAAGAATAAGTTCACAAACATCGTTTTTAGATATAACCTACTCAAGTTCGCGGACTGGGTTCGCGAACTTAAGTTCCCGGACGGAGTTCACAAACTCCATCAAAAATTCTCGGGACAAGAACTTCCGCCAGTTCGCGGACTGAGTTCGCGGACTTGGCTCACGGCACCATGCCGGTTCTCTTGATCAACAAAGTTCGCAAACTTCGTTTCAAGATACAAGATAACCCCTATAAAGCCGAAGCTAAATGCATTCATCAAGGAGTTTGTAAAGATACAAGATAACTCCTATAATATTCCACAACCACACTCCCCACAAAAGATTTAAAAATTAAGCACAAGTTCAATTAAGAACTCTCCCCCATAAAATGTCATTCCCGAAAGAACAACAAGAGCGACCTTAATTTCGAAAGAAAAGAAAGATTTCTTTAGACATAACAAATCACATACAAGTATGAATTTGAATCCAAAAAATATTCAATTAAACTAACCACAAGAGAACCCATGATTAATTGAATCGACAAATGCTCAACATAAGTGAACTTATGGAGACTTAAAAACATACAATTAGATTAATCACAAGAGAACCCATAATTAATATAATCGAAATACACAACCAAACTAATCACAAAAGTAGTCAATTTAATTGGTCATGCTCGACATAAGAAAACTTGCGGAGCAACAACTAAATAACCAAACAAGATGATTAATTTAGTTGAATATGATCGACATAAAGTACCTCACGGAACAACAACATAGCTAATCATAAAAATAATCAACTTGGTCGTTCAATGCTCAACATAAGACACTTTACGGAGCCTCACAAAACTACATAAAATATGGATTAGGGAAGATCAATACTGCGGAATACACAAGGATTCATTCTATTTTCCATCATTATTCGCATAACGACATTCAATAGACATAATCCTTGCAAACAAAAGATTTTAACCTATATTCCACCAATAATTGACATAATAGGCTTAACTTTTGTATTTTTCAAAACTCTATTCATTCTTTTATCAATACATGCATATCGACATATGAAAGACTTTACTTTTGACAAGGTATGGGACAATCATTGTTCACGGACGTTAACACACATATCCCATAACAAATTTGTAATATATAAAACCATGAAGATTAATACTGCAAAAATCATCTTCCAAACAAATTTAGAATTTAAACCAATAAATCTAAAAACAAGAAGATGAAAACGTTGTACATAGCTATGTGTAATCACAATAATGTCTATTCCAAACACTAGTTATTCTTCTAAAGCAAGAATAAATTCTCATAAGAAGTTTCCTAGGCATTAAGACAAACTCGTAATGCACATATAAGATGATTTGTCCTTAGAGGGTAGAATCAATCTTTTCCGCACGGATTTACACCAAGAATAGCTACCAAAGGCGTATAAAAAGATTTTCTTAACAAAGAAGAACATACAAAGTCATTAGCGACCATGCACCATAGTTCACATAAAATGGTTGTGAACATTCAAGAATCCCATAGTAATGCGTGTTACTGCCCATTCTTGAACTTCCTTATTTGTGATTCACCAACAACATTCTTGTGAAAGCTTCAAATGAGCTTAGAAGAATAGTACTCCAAGAATACAAGTGCCCAAGTCCAAGAGAAGTGGAACAAGTGCAACGAAACAGAGCAAAATACTCAAAAACAAGAGACAGGACAAATACCAATCTTAACTCATCGAAATTCAGAAATTCTCATCTCCATTTTGAAGAGAAATCAAATAGGAAGATAATGCAAAAATAATGAGGTCATTCCAAGTTTGTACGAAGAAATTACGGCCAAAACAAGTTTAACGAATATCGACGTATATAGGCAAGTATGTGCACCAAGAAGTCCAAACATCCCGAACTATTATTTTCAAACCTAAACATTTAAGAACCTTAAACACATATCAAGTTAGTTAGAAAAGAACGATAAGAAAGGTATGTGAATCATTATAAGTTCTCTAAGCAAATAAAAGCACAAATCTTGCTCAAGTTTATAGACATACCTTTTTAGATGAATCCAGTTGAATTCTACAGCCTTACCAAACATAATCTGTGCGCCCCAATTTTCGTGCTTCCCTCACCGTATACATAGCAGGGAATTCCTTGGTGAGGATACACTTACAACACACTCAAGTTGTGTTGAGGTGAACAATGTCTTGCTCACCACAAGTGACTTTTGGATTATCATGAAAGATATCGCTTTTAGAACCTTTCACATCCAAATCCATCTTACCAAAGAACTCTTTAAGTTCCAGCATCATGGATACTGCTTTCTCCATAGTCATGGAACTTTCTGGGAGATCATTTTTTTTTACACTCAAAACATCATTGACTTTCTGTGGTATCCACTTTTGAGTGCGTTTAGGAACGACCGAAACCTTCTTCCCATTACTCTCTTCAAGATTTTCCGGAAGAGAATTGGATTGACTATTCTTTTGCAAGTTAGTCTTTCTCCAATTGGGAGCATCAGATCTTGTCTTCATCTTTACGAAGTTATCCTTTTGATAACCATTACGATTGTGAAAAGGATTCATATGACGTTTATAAGCTAATCTTGGCTTATCACAGCACTGATTCCTTTGCCTAAAGGTTGGACAGTTACAACCTGTAACGTTAAAAGGATTAGTCCTAACGTATGATCTTGGTTTCACGACTTCTTGTGATGCCCAAACAAGAACATCATGAAGTTTCTCATTCCTTATACGGAAACGATATCTCCTTTCCAAGTGACCTTTATTTCCGCAATAGTGGCAAACATAAGGAATGTTTTTACCTCGATCTGTATGTGCTGACTTTGGAGGTTGATATACTTTGCTCTTTCGAACCTTAACTACCGGTGAAGGTATTTCACTTTTTCCATCAGTGGAAACTTTTTGTTGAGAAGAATCACTAGCCTTGACAAATTTTACCTCTTTGCTAATCATTAGAGCATCTATTCCCTTATAGCCCAATCCTCGTGTATCATGATGATTTTTACTTGCTCCTAGCTTAGTGGTTAATTTGCTTGAACTAGTATTGATCAAGTCATCTTCCAACATCTTGATTTTATCAAGAGCAGTAGCTAAATCAGCCTCAAGGCATTTTTCTCGAGCGAGACAAGCACTTTCTCTGTCATCAAAACTAATTTGTTGAGAGTTAAACCTTGCTTCAGATTCTGCAAGTTTCTTTTCCAACAAAAAGTACTTTTGATAAAGATTATCACATTCAGGTGACTTTACACGTAGGTTTTCCTCAGAATCCTTGAGGATCGATTCGTTTGAACGATTCGAAACATAAACACCCGCGTAACATCTTCTCAATTTCTTGTTTTCTCGACAGAGAGGAGTCAGAAGAGGAGTGACATGAGAAGTTGTCATCTTCTTCTTTTCTAACGAATTCAAAACCTTCACATACTCAGAGACTTCCTCATCAACATCTCTAT
>NC_039364.1:50202290-50202518 GCF_003573695.1 Papaver somniferum
AAGACAAACTCGTAATGCACATATAAGATGATTTGTCCTTAGAGGGTAGAATCAATCTTTTCCGCACGGATTTACACCAAGAATAGCTACCAAAGGCGTATAAAAAGATTTTCTTAACAAAGAAGAACATACAAAGTCATTAGCGACCATGCACCATAGTTCACATAAAATGGTTGTGAACATTCAAGAATCCCATAGTAATGCGTGTTACTGCCCATTCTTGAACTT
>NC_039364.1:50202528-50205221 GCF_003573695.1 Papaver somniferum
GCGTAACATCTTCTCAATTTCTTGTTTTCTCGACAGAGAGGAGTCAGAAGAGGAGTGACATGAGAAGTTGTCATCTTCTTCTTTTCTAACGAATTCAAAACCTTCACATACTCAGAGACTTCCTCATCAACATCTCTATAAATATCTGAATCACCTTCATCATAAAGTTCATCCAACCGTTCTTCTAGGCGTGTTTCCCAGACTTCAACAGGTTTTATATTAAGAGAATGTTTAGATACTAACCTAGATGTGACAGTCCTCTCCGGTGAATCCAAGCTTTAAAAATCATCTAGTAATTTATGAACATTTACGTTATTAGAGATAGACTCCCCCATAATCAGATCGCTATAAACACAGACTTATAAGGTCTTAAACGTGTTTGCCTGCTCTGATACCAATTGAAAAAGTGGGGGTACAACAACCACACCCAATATTTCTCTTAGCAATCTGTATGGACAAACTCCAATATACTTTCTAGAGAATCAACTAGACAGTCAGCCTCAATCTAGACAAAAAGTATATCAAAGAGTTTATATCTCAATCTTTCAATTTGATATATACTCAAGCAAATAGAAATCTGCGAGTCTTTATCAAATACTAGAGAGATAACTTGGATGGTACCAAAGACCAATATCCAAGTGTCAATCAATTTAAATCAATCAAAAGGTCGGATATTCTAATTGATTGAACAATGCACAACCTGTGATATTTCAATTATATAACAAAATATAATGCGGAAAAGAAACAACACAAACGCCAGAATTTTGTTAACGAGGAAACCACAAATGCAGAAAAACCCTGGGACCTAGTCCAGATTGAACACACACTGTATTAAGCCGCTACAGACACTAAGCTACTCCAAATTAACTTCGGTCTGGACTGTAGTTGAACCCCAATCAATCTCACATTGATCCAAGGTACAGTTATGCTCCTACGTCTCTGATCCCAACAGGATACTACGTACTTGATTCCCTTAGATGATCTCACCCACAACTAAGAGTTGCTACGACCCAAAGTCGAAGACTTTAATAAACAAATCTGTATCACACAGAAAAGTCTACGGTAATAGATAAATCCATCTCCCACGAATATACCTACAAGTTTTGTTCAGTCTTTTGATAAATCAAGGTGAACAGGAACCAATTGATAAACCAGACTTATATTCCCGAAGAACAGCTAGTATTATCAATCACCTCACAATAATCCTAATCGACGCAGCGAAAAAAGATATTGTGGAATCACAAACAATGATACGAAGTGTTTGTGATTTCTTTTATATCTTTCCTATCGGAGATATCAATCTCAATCCAATTATTAGAATTTTACTCGTACGATAGAAACAACAAGATCAGATTACACAACTACGAGAAAGTAGTATCGGTCTGGCTTCACAATCCCAATGAAGTCTTTAAGTCATTAACCTGGTTTAGAAGAAGAAACTAAAGGTTAAAGGAGAATTGACTCTAGATTAGCACAACTAGTATAACACAGAAGGTGTGGGGATTAGGTTTCCTAATTGCTAGAGTTCTTACTTATATAGTCTTTCAAATCAGGTTTTGCAATCAATGTTAGCTTGGTAACAAAGCATTCAATATTCATCGTTAGATGAAAACCTGATTAAGATTCAAGCTAATATATTTTAACTGTTAGATCGAAAACTAGCTTGTTACACACAAATGAAATGCACGTTTCTAGGCTTGTGTAACCGTACCCGAACTTGTACATTTGTTGGTTCAACAATAGTCAACCAAATGGTTAGCCATATGATCACTTTCATATCAACCATATTCTTCTTCACCATAACTAGTTCAAATGACTCAAATGAACGAGTTAGAGAGTTGTTCAATTGCAATGAAATCTTATGTAACTACACAAGACACAATCGAAGCAAAAACGATTTGATTCACTCGAATCGGCTCATGAACTATATAACCACAGTTTGCAATTTTCATTCCTTAGTTTATATAAGAATAAGTTCACAAACATCGTTTTTAGATATAACCTACTCAAGTTCGCGGACTTAAGTTCCCGAACGGAGTTCACAAACCCCAGCAAAAATTCTCGGGACAAGAACTTCCGCCAGTTCGCGGACTTGGCTCACGGCACCATGCCGGTTCTCTTGATCAACAAAGTTCGCAAACTTCGGTTCAAGATACAATATAACCCCTATAACACCGAAGCTAAATGCATTCATCAAGGAGTTTGTAAAGATACAAGATAACCCCTATAATATTCCACAACCACACACCCCACAAAGATTTAACAATTAAGCACAAGTTCAATTAAGAACTCTCCCCCATAAAATGTCATTCCCGAAAGAACAACAAGAACGACCTTAATTTCGAAAGAAAAGAAAGATTTATTTAGGAATAACAAATCACATACAAGTATGAATTTGAATCCAAAAAATATTCAATTAAACTAACCACAAGAGAACCCATGATTAATTTAATCGACAAAGGCTCAATATAAGTGAACTTATGGAGACTTAAAAACATACAATTAGATTAATCACAAGAGAACCCATAATTAATCTAATTGAAATACACAACCAAACTAATCACAAAAGTAGTCAATTTAATTGGTCATGCTCGACATAAGAAAACTTGCGGAGCAACAACTAAATAACCAAACAAGATGATTAATTTAGTTGAATATGATCGACATAAAGTACCTCACGGAACAACAACATA
>NC_039364.1:50205231-50205545 GCF_003573695.1 Papaver somniferum
TTCCCTTAGATGATCTCACCCACAACTAAGAGTTGCTACGACCCAAAGTCGAAGACTTTAATAAACAAATCTGTATCACACAGAAAAGTCTACGGTAATAGATAAATCCATCTCCCACGAATATACCTACAAGTTTTGTTCAGTCTTTTGATAAATCAAGGTGAACAGGAACCAATTGATAAACCAGACTTATATTCCCGAAGAACAGCTAGTATTATCAATCACCTCACAATAATCCTAATCGACGCAGCGAAAAAAGATATTGTGGAATCACAAACAATGATACGAAGTGTTTGTGATTTCTTTTATATCTT